>NC_089505.1:23360421-23660421 GCF_036850995.1 Saccopteryx leptura | reverse complement strand
CCAAAAACATAAAAATTTAAAATTATGGCCCTAGCAATTTGGAATTCTTTCTACTGAAACAGCAATATTCATATTGAGTATTTGAGTGTTAATTAATTAATATTGAAGAAAAATAACATTCAATTCCCTAGATTCACTAGTGTCATTTCAGGTGCTCAAAAATCACATGAGATTAGTGGTTACTATATTGTAAAGTGCAGATAAAGAACATTTTCACTGAGACAAAAATTTCTATTTGACATGCTACAGAGAAATGCTTCTGTCAATTATAGGAGAGAGAAATTAAAGACTGCGGAGGTTTGGACAACCTCATGGCATTAGGGGAACTAAATATTAGATCAGTGCCAGCCAAGTAAAGTAATCCCTGGTATAAACCTTATATTTTTTGTTTGGAATTTCCAAAATAATACAGCGAAGAGTAAGAGTAAACCAGATATATGTAATCTATTCCTTTCATGAACTGGGCTCACATTCAAATGATCTCAACACCCATAATTGTGTTAGAGTAAACTTGAACAGCTAAAACTGCTAGTCCCCTGAAAGCTTTTTTTTTTTTTAAATGTAGTTAGATACATAAATAGTTATATATCATTATCTCTGAACAAGATAAAATTTGTTTGATCCTTGAGTTATTTCCTCAGTTTCTCTTTAATATCTAGCACACAATTAAATAATCAGGCACAGAAAGGAATATAAAGATGTTATATAAAACCAAGAAGAAAACAGACATAACTAACTTAACCATGCTTAATATTCTCAAAGATTAGGAGATGTTTAATAGAACATTGCAAACTATTTTTGATAAACAAAATCAACATAAGCAATGATAGTTTCTACCATAAAAAAATATGCTGTATAAAATTTAAAACAATCAATGTATGCATTTAACATTATATTTGAGGGATAGTAAACTGAAATGTCAGAAAACTATCCAAAATAGTAAGAAGAATACAAAATGATTGCAAATATAAACCACAGGTGACATTTCAGGGATGAAGTAAAAGGTCTAAATAGGCCTAAATGAAAATCCAAACAGGAAAAGAAATACAATGAATCTTAACCAATATTTAAAGAAATTATGAATGGGATTTGTTTTTTAAAAATGATGAAAGAAATCAAGTCACAAAGTCAAGAAACTACAAACTTCAAACAAAATAAATGAGTGCCAGCCTTATCTGCCCTTACCATAACAAAAGGTACTGATAATACAGCTGAAAATAAATGATAAACAAATTTCAAAAAGCATTTCAATACCCCCATTCCTGAGAAAAACAATTTCCTTTCAAAGAAACAACAATTGGGTTTCAGATAACTTCTTAAAAGAAATGATGGAGACCAGAAGAAAATGACATATTTTTATAGGGTTGAAAGAAAATACTTGCTAATAATTATATATTATAATTATAACTTACAAAATATAAATTAAATAATTTTGACAAAAATATGATTGCTTTTTACCAAGATATTTCTATTGAAAATGTTAAAAAATTACTTTGTGACCTGACCAGGTGGTGGCACGATGGATAGAGTGTCTGCCTGGGACACTGAGGACCTACGTTGAGACCCAGATCACCACCTTGAGGATGGGCTCGTTGGGATTGAGTGCAGGCTCACTAGTTTGAGTGCAGCTTGAGCATAGGACCATAGACTTGACCCTAAGGTTGCTGGCTTGAACCGAAAGGTTGCAGGCTTGAGCCCAGGGTCACTGGCTTGAGCAAGGGGTCACTTGCTCTGCTGTAGCCCCCACCCCCAGGTCAAGGCACATATGAGAAAGCAATCAATAAACACTTAAGGTGCTGCAACAAAGATTAATGCTTCTCATTTCCTTCCTGTCTGTCTGTCACTGTCTCTCTCTCTCATACATTAAAACTAAGAGAGAGAGAGTACTTTATGAAAAGAGGAGAAATATTCCAAAAAGGAAATGGGTGGTACAGGATAAAAATAAAGGAAGCCTGAAAAGGAAAGGGAAAGGAAGCAGGAAGGGAACCCTCAGTTCTGTACACATCACCACGACCGGACTTGGAATTCAATGGAGTAGAAGAAACTTAAATTCAAACCTCATTCTTAAATCTTTAAGAAGGATGTTTTTTTTAAGATATAGAGTTCAAATTTTTTAACAGTATATTAATTTGATTTTTAACTACAAAATACTTATATATGATATGTAGGCATGCATGTATGAGTGTGTGTGAATAGATACATGACAGGCATATATATATATACATGCCAGGACTGTTGGTGAGTATTCTATTTCAAAATTAATTTTAAAATTAGTAGAACAATGCATACCAAAATTGTTGCTAAATATAAAAATGTTAAATCTTTCGGTCCCTTGATAAGTTCTAGTTAATGCATCATTGTAGAAAAACTTACATTTTAATGGGAATTTGAAAGAAGAAAGCAATAATATCCCCCAAGGAGGAAGCATTGGCCTTCTTGCTGAGTCTTAGACTTCAACACAATCTTTCGACATTTAAGATCTGAGCTGTCCCAGAAAATAGTATTAAGAAGCTTAAAGGTAATGTTTCACAATCATATTCATCCTTGTACATTAACATGTCCAAAATTTTATATTATCCTTGTGGAAGTATTGCTTTTTTCACAAATATTCCTTAACGTGAGGCAGATCATAATGCAATTTGACATGCAAATTTAATAATTCAATCTACTCGCTTTCCAAGCCTAATCAAAAATTTAAGTTAGTTGAGAGCTGACAGTTTTGGAATGCAAACGATTTGTCTTTACATATTTTAACTAATTAAACTTGTAATTATTCAGTACTTTCCCTCTTTAAACACTTAAAAAACACTTTTACGTCAATTTACTGTGGAGTAGAGCAGTAAGTGATCATCAGAAACATTCTTCAAATAGAAAACATGTGGCAATAGAATCTACTGAAGGTTTTCCTTCTATATTATGTTTATATTAACATAGTTGAAACTTTCCAAGAGACATTGAAAATGCTCCAAAGAGTATGCATTCAATTAGTTCCCTTATACTCAGAATCTATATTTCAAAATGGGTGTATGGGTTCTTTGGATAAAACTATTAGAGAACAAGAAAATGTCAATGAATATAGATGGGTTTTTTTTTTCAACATGTGTAGTAATAATTTTACTTTTTCACAGGAAAGGAGTGACGGTGGGAGTTAAATTATAGAGAGATGCAGTGTGCCTAACACCGATCTTCTTTAGTTGAAAAGGCTTACACATTCCACAATATGGATTACAAAATTTAAAAAATCATTACACTACCATAAACTTACATATATTTTATTTTAACGAAGATCATGTAAAAATCTAATCTTTTCTTTAGGGAATAATAAGTTATATTTTCATGCTCATTTTTTTTTTCCTTAAATTAGAAGAGGGGGAGGCAGAGAGAGAAACTCCCATATGTGCCCTGACTGGGATCCTTTCAAAAAACCCTCTCCTGGGTGATCTCTGCCCATCTGGGGCCATTGCTCCATTGCTCCACAACCAAATTATTTTTTTAGCACCTAAGGCTAGGCCATGGAGCCATCCTCAGTGCCCAGGGCCAACTTGCTCTAACTGAGCCATGGCTGTAGGTGGAGAAGAGAGAGAGATAGCGAGAAGGGAGAGGGGGAGAGGTAGAGGAGCAGATTGTTGCTTCTCCCCTGTACTGTGACTAGGAATCAAACCTGGGAGGTCCATATGCTGAGTTGATGCACTACCACTGAGCCAACTGGCCAGGGCCTCAGCCTCATTGTTTTAAAGTAGTAGTATTTTCTAAATCTTTGTAGTTTAGTTACATAACTATTTTGTTACTTCATTAAGGTTGTCTTCTTATTATTTTTCCCCTACATTTTCTCTTCTTCCTCGCTCCACCCTGTATAAAAATTATTATTATTATTAAAATGATTGATTTTGAAAACAAGAGGTCACTGATACATTTTATTATAAGTGGAATAGAAGCAGACTACATAAATTAAACTATTTTTTATTGAATGGAGAGAGAGAGAGAAAAGGAAAGAAAGGAAGGGAAAGAAAGAAACATTGATTTGTTACTCTACCCATTTATACCTTGATTAGTTGGTTCTGATTAGTATGTGCTCTGACCAAAGACCTAATTGGAAACCATGGCTTCTCAGAAGAACCCTCTAACCAGTTGAGTTATCTGACCAGGGCCCAAACTGCATAAATTTTAAAAGCATAATTCAGTTGAGAGAGAAATTTCAGATTAATCTAAAAGAACATCTCTTTACCTGATCTGTGGTGTGCAGTGGTTAAAGTATCAACCTGTAATGTTGAGGTTGCTGGTTCAAAACCCTGGGCTTGCCCAGTCAAGTCACATATGGGAGTTAATGCTCCCTACTCCTCTCTCTCTCTCTCTCTTTCTCTCCTCTCTCTAAAAAATCAACAAATAATACCTTTATAAAAAGTAAAATAAAATAAAAGAACCTTTTTTTAAAGAATAGAACAAAATAGATAATATCTTTATCATATTTTTTATCCTCTAGAAACCTATTATAGAATTGGCAACATTTTATTAACATCAAATATTTACCTTTCTTTAAGAGTTTTGCCACTCAGACAAAAATTAACCACTTTTTAAGACCTAACATGAAAACTACAGAAGCATTTTTCAAACAAAATTTTAGATGTCATTTGAAAAGCACAAATTGTTTGTTTCTCTGGGCTTTCAGAAAACTCAAAACCATTGTCCAAATTCCTGTGTTTATCAGTTAACCACTGTAAAAACTCACAAAAGGGTGTATTTTATTATTCAATTCTTGAAGAAATTTATAACAGGAGTTACTTTGCTTTCTTCCTAATGGTTGTTTTTTCAGTGTTCTCCCACAGATTTATGTAAGCATGGAAGCTTCTGGTAGCCAAAGAAAAAATATGATTATCACCATCTTCAAATTTTCATATCTAGCATCCTTGAGTATAAATTATACTTCATAAATAAAGCTGTCATCTTTATACTCAGTAATGGTGGCAAGTTAGCTTTATTTTTTATAACTAGATTAAGAATAAATTTGTATCTCTAGAAAAACAAAAATAAAAAAACACATTTTTAACATTTGAAAGATTTTTGCTATTTAATAAAAGAAAACATTAAAATGTTACTACTTATCTTAACTTCTATAACTCCCTTGGTAATCATCAATTTTAAAAACATTTTCTTCCTCTGAAAATTCACTTGGATTATGTATCATTGGTATAATGATTTAGACATAAAACTTTTCTGAATTATCACTTTATGCTAATATGTTCTCAAGAGGAGATACTGTTTCATCAAATAAATTCTGCAATTTTAAAAACAGCCACATTTTGCCAATCTATTGAGTGTATCTCTATATTTGATTACTCTGCACCTGTGTGAAATAATCATTAAAGCTGTAGGTATTCTGAGTGAATTACAGTGTCTGCTGGTACTATATTGACATTATCTTCATTTATTTGTGTTAAACCTACTTAAAACATCAAACATAATAAGAAGCACAGGACACAAATGTCTATTATATCTACCAATTAACTGGTATGTAAGCCAAATGTTAAAAAGTAGTTGTTGATATTTTATGTATCCTATGTTAGAAACTTTCTTATTCCCAATTTAAGAGATAATAAAAATGTAATAATCTTATGATAATGCCATTTATCATCAACTGCAATAACAAAACTGAACGCATATTTGCATACTCTTGAAAAAATCCACAAAAATTTAGCAACTTTATAATTTTTATGAATAGGGTTAACAATTTTATAATCTCTGAAAAATAGCTATTGTGGATAAAATTTTCTTTACATGGAACTACATTTTCCTGTATTTTGGAACAAAAGGGAAACGCTAAAGGTGAACTATTTTCTTCAAGCCAAATATTTATGTTTTATTTATCCTTAGAGTTCAACAGAATTTTTATGATAGAAAAAAATATTAGAAATGCAATATTATTGCATAATTTTTTAGATTCTTTATTTAGAGTTTCTCTTTTGTGTTGCAAATGATAGTGCTATAACTCTAAATATGGAGTCAACCTGAGAATAATAATGGATATTTTCACACTCCATGTGCATCTTAGATGTTAACTGGGTTCCTTGGTCCTCTGGATTCCAACTGGATCCAACTGGGTTCCTTCGTCAAATTAATTTATCAAGCGGATCCTGAATTTGTGTATTAGTTTCCATTTGTCCTTCTTGATCCACTCCTGGGAATCTGATGTATAAGGATTGCCTGCAAGAGCCCCTATGTTCTCTGACATGAACTTGGCTTCAGCCATTGGGAAACACCACTAGGAAATCAAGAGGAACATAGAGGGAAATCAGAATATCTGTTCTACTGACACTCACCTTACTATATAGTTTTTCATGTGTTTATTATGTCCCTCTCTACTAAAAACAAACAAACAAAACAGAAACTGCCCCTATAGCTGGCCATAGCCTTTCTGAGCTCTGACTTTCATATTAGAAACTATCTATTAATTTTTTTTCTTAATTAAAAAATTATTTCTAGGAAAAGACATGGTAAATGAAGTTACTGTAACATTTTTTTTTTTACTTACCTTGATATACACAATTAAAGATGAGTCTTTGTTTTATTATTATGATTATACATTTAAAGTAAGACACAAAAGCAAGTGATAATTTATGGAGGGCTCTGTTGATTTTGACTTTTTTGTTTTGGTGAGAGGAGGGGAGATAGAAAGGCAGACTCCCGCATGTGCCCTACCAGGATCCACTTGGCAACCCCTGTCTGGGACCAAGGCTGGAATAAACTGAGCTATCCTCAACACCCAGAGCCACGATGGAATTCACTGAGCCACTGGCTGTGAGAGGAGAAGAGGGAGAGAAGGAGGAAGAAGGGGGAGAGGAGATGATCGCTTTTCCTGTGTGCCCTGACCAGATTGCACTTGTATGTCCATATGCTGGGTAGACACTCTATCCACTGAGCCACTATACAGGGCCTTATTTTTATTTTTATAAACAAGCAGAGGGATCAAAAATTAATGTATCTAATTATTCCAAGAAAGACATAACCCAATATTTGCTAATTATATAAAACTAAAATGCCTGACCTATAGTGGTGCAGTGGATAAAGCGTTGACCTAGAAAACTAAGGTCCCTGGTTGCAAACCCTTCGTTTGCGTGGTCAAGGCATACATGAGAGTTAATGTTCCCTGCTCATCCCCCCTTCTCTTTCTCCTCTCTCTTCTATCTTAAAAAAAGAAAGAAAGAAGAATAAAAGAAAGAAAGAAAGAAAGAAAGAAAGAAAGAAAGAAAGAAAGAAAGAAAGAAAGAAAGAAAGAAAGAAAGAAAGAAAGAAGGAAGGAAGGAAGAAAAGAAACTAAGAGCTCTTAGAGAATCATTTCCAAATTAAAACTGTTCTCAATAGCTATTTTGGTCAGGAGAGCACCTGGCACCTGAAAGAAGAAAGTTTTGAAATTTAAAAAAAAAGAGATAAAGTGGGGAAGCTAGAAATTAAACAATGTTATTCTGCTTTAATATAAGTTTTAGAGTTGATTTTAGCTAGTGTATTAGTAAAGAGGCTGGTAGATAGACTAGAAATACTATATGTATTAGTTTTATTTTGCTCCTTAACTTTACAACTGACTCAGCAGCTTAAAGTAATATAAAACTATATGTATTTTCAGAATACTAATATTTTTGTGGTTCCAAGACCTTGGCATTTTATATATCACTTTAACTTTTACTGAAAGGTTTCATTAATATTAGATATGAAACCTTAATTCATCATATGTGTTTAATGATATAATCAAAATTTAAATAATTGAGTATGGTAACTCCATATGTCTTAATTTTTAGATAAGAAGAAAATAATTGTTTATGAGCAGCAGTGTACAATAAGAAGATATTTTGTTTCAAATGTTGTATATATTCATCTGAATATAATTTAGGTAGTCTAGGCAGATGTGAGCTAAAGACCCCTGTAAGACTACATCAAGCACTGGATGTTTTATGATAACAAAGGCAAAGCTCTATCAGTATTCATTTCTTTACACTTAGATTTGTACTTAAATCCTGGACCTCACCTGCAGGTTCAAGGTGGCCTAATTCCTAAACTGATAATCATCGTAGTGGTTACATAATTACAAAAATAATATTTATTAACTTATTACCGTTTATCATCATGTGCTGTGTAAAATTATTATCCCAGTTAAACCTTAAACAACCATTTAATATTGTTTACTTATTTTTCCCATTATGCTATGGGAGAATAAAGCATAAGAAAGTTAAATAAAAACAACTTAGTCAAGAAGTGACTTAACCCGGACATTGGTGAACTGTAATAGTCCATTTTTTGCCCAGTTTTCATGAGGCCCTTGAAGAATCCTCACAGCTCTTTGAGAACTAAAGACACTTAAAAGCAAACCCAGTCCTTTCAACTTCTCTCACTTTGGCTACAGTCTAAGAACTAAATAAGGTACAGGTCAAGACATTGGGCGTGGAGTCAGAAAGACTATTTTTCAAATCTTAGCTTTGTCATTTTCTGGCTTTGAGATTCTGCACAAGGTATTCCATTCTTAGTTTTAGATTACCTTCTGCAAAATGAGAACAATATTTAACTCATGGTTTACGATAAGAGTATAAGATTTTGCATTTGAGGAGAGTAGCATTCATTTGCCACATGAACTACTCTGTGGTTCTGACCAACTTTGCAAATGAATAACCCTAATCCACTTCTAATATTACAATGCTTTCTGAACTTTTTGATCCTACCCACCTCTAAATGAGGTTACTGGTCTTTCTTCTCCCTCTCTCCCTAGCTACATAGCACATAGTAACTTATTACTGAGGGAATCCTTTAAGAACAAACACATTTTCTAAAACCTCAACTGTTAACCACATTTCTCACTGACATAACGAATAGGCTATAAAAGTTCTGCCCACCATTACTTGAATTAGTATTAAACCAGTGAGTCCTCGAGAGGCTGAAAGGTAGATTCTGTACTTTTCTTTTCAAATGTGCATCCAGTCACATCATATTGGTGGCAAGAAATCAACCATGGAGGGAGTTTATCATCAAAACAAGCAAACTACCTATTGGGTTTGGGTTTGCTTGCTTTTTTTTTTTAAGAGTTGTTTTACCATTCACCTTTAAGACTACTATGTGTTCTAGAAATTCTCTAATTGTGTTCTATAAATTAATGCAAGTCACTGAGCTGTTTATTATCATTCTATCTGAAATTAAGTACACCAGTTGGGTATAAGTACGTATTTGGAAGCATTGAGAGCATTTTGATATTGTCATTACATTTAAATGCATGATCATTTTATTAGCTATTAATTTTTTCCCAATTTTACAAATGCTTCCGTCTGTTATGGATTGGGGGGGGGAATATACTTATTAATGCACTCCTATAAACATGTGCTTAAGGAGTCCCTCACTCTTTGGCATCTTTATAACCAGACCACTTTCAACTTTTGCCCTGCCGTGGAAACTGGAGCTCATCCAATCCCTTTGCCTTCTCACTGTTTAAGGATCAAAAAAATGACTGATGTCTGAGCCAACTCAAATTACTGCAGTGAACTTTAGTAAGCTCACTTCTTTCTATGTCCTATGATTTTCATTTTCTGGGAATTCATTTTTATGAAGCAAACAAGAATATTTCTCTAATGTGGAAAGCTATCTAAGAATCAAAAGGAAGAGATTGGCATGGACAGAAGAAAGAGAAATGGTTTTGGTAAATGTGGCCAAAGTAATTCTGCAGTGAAAAGCTTCATGGATTGTAGACACTTGCTTGGAAGTTTTGGTGCAAATTTTTTTTTTTAAACCCAAGCTTATTTTGAAAGCCATAATTTGCTTCAGAAACGTTGGCACTTATTTCAAGCACTTCAAATAACCTATTCAATATTTCACAGTTTGGATTTTACCTAGTCTAAATTTATACAAAAATAAAAGCATCAGTGTTATTTTAAGAATCAGAAACCAGAGATGGAAGAAAAACCTTAGGCCAAAGACTTGGAACAGTTGTCTTCGGAACATCCCATCTGATTATATTACTGTCAATTTCAACTCCGGGCTAAATTAAGTAAACAAATTTATATTCAGCATCTCCGGCTTAAATAGCAGATCAACAACCTGCGCCTTCGCAAGCTGTCTACCAACTGACTCTTGATTGCCTCTGTCTGGTAAAGAAAAAGGGATTTAAGGATTATACAGATTCTACTACTTTCCAACTTATTTACATTTACTGTTGCATGTACTATCCAACATTATCAAATAGTAATATTACTAGTCTGAATGTACACTCAAAATATCTGAAATGTAGAGAGATCACATAGTAAATGACAGAAATAGGGTTAAATCGAAGTCTTTTCTACTCCAGCCACAACGTGTACTTACTCCATAACTTCATACCACTTGTCAATCATTTGAACCACACTAAGTAAAGCTTTCACTTTCCAAACTTTGCCTCACACTAGGGTTGGCCCTGGGATTATGAATAGTTTAGTTCCTTTCATGTTTTATTCTATAGCCTTTAACTCTTTTGTAGAATTCTCATATAATTAACTCACAAAAAGTTCATATCCTCTTAGTTCTGTTTAATTTAGTGAAATACCGGTTTCTCCAAAAGCAAATCCATTGTAAAAGAAGATACAAAAATCAGTCAAGTGTCACTCTTTGAATATCGCAATGTGGCACTTAAATGGTAAAAATTATATAAATATTTAGGTAAAGGGTAAAAAGGCTCACAACAAAAGCACAAAGAAAGAACTAACTATGCATTGGCTATCATAATTTTAATTAAATTTCTGAAATACCCTGACCTGTGGTGGTGCAGTGGATAAAGTGTCGACCTGGAAATGCTGAGGTTTCCAGTTCAAAACCCTGGGCTTGCCTGGTCAAGACACATATGGGAGTTGATGCTTCCAGCTCCTCCCCCCTTCTTTCTCTCTGTCTCTTTCTCCTCTCTCTTTCTCTCTCTCTGTCTCTCTCTCTCCTCTCTAAAAATGAATAAATAAAATAAAATAAAATAAATTTCTGAAATAGTAGCATCAATTTTTTTTCAAGTGAAGTTATTATCTTCAAAAAATAAAAGTGACTTCCAATAAAAACAGGGTGGACAACGATAAGAAAAAAAACCCCACCTATCTTTTTAATTGAAACAAATGCTCAGTATTAAAGTTTCTATTTTTAAGTAATTGAAAAAATAATAAGAGACTTTAAACATATTCTTCAGAAGAAAAAAAATGAAAATTTGTAATCAGTATGCAAATTTTTATTGAAGTATAATTTACACATAATACTTTGTACAGATTGCAGTATGCTGTCTATTAAGTTTTCACAATTGTATGTACCTGAATAATTATTCAAATTGATAACTTTTCAATAGCCACAGAATGTTTCATATTACCCTTTGTCCTTCTGCTGCACATTTTCCCAAGAAGAAACTACAATTTTGATATTTATTATCATAGATTACTTTTTCCTGTTCTTAATTATAATATATAGACAATGAACTCTGTTGTGCCTGCTTTCATTTCTCATCATAATAGTTTTAAGATCTTTCCACATCAGTGTGAGCACCAATACAATCTCCCATCTCATAGTAGAAAAATATTCATTTTATATTACAGTGCATTTATCTACCTTTATGTTGATAGACATTTGAATTTTTGTACTTTTGGCTATGTGGGGTTAGAGGGTGATCACTTGTTTCCTTTCCAAATGTTTTTTTTTTTCTTTCTAGGTGTTCACTCACATGTGTAATGGTAGCAATAACCTTGCTTGGCAGAAGCCTGGTGCTTAATTGCAGAGGGCAACCTAGCAGTGCCATGTTTTATTTAATGGATTAATCTCCATGATGTTCAAGACCATGTCAGGCACTGTGCTATGTCCTGGGGTTACAGATCTGAGAAAGCCGATTACAGCATTTAAGAAAGGAATATTCCAGAGACAAGACAGATTTTACATAAATAATTACCATGCAATATGACAAGTATAAAAACAACTTCTTCAGCAGGTATTAAAGTAGCACAAAGTGGATAAATATTTCAAGAACAGTGATTGATTTCTGAAATGAATTTTAAAGTGGAAGAGGGAATTATCTAGGCTGAATGCAGTGCCAATTGGAGGATTCCAAGTGTAATGAAATTAAAAGCAAAAACTGGAGTCAAGAATTAGCATGGTGTGTGCAAACACAATGTATATATTTTTATTTCACTTAACATAATTTCATTAACATTTTCCATATCTTTACATAATCTGCATAATCAACGTGTTTAAGAGTTGCATAATAGTTACTAAGTTTTCATTTAAAACATTTAAAGGTAGTTAATTTTCTTCCTTTAAAAAATATTTCTAGTTTTAGAAATAAAAGTTTATTAAAGCTAAATTATATAATTGGTATAAAAGTTGTATGCTTTTTAAATGATGCATTTATTTATGTTATTTTTTCTTTATATAAAAAGTTAGGTATATTTATTTATCTTTATAAAAAATGGTACACAATATTTTTCTTAATCAGTATGGTCTTACTGTTTGAACTATATGTTACATCAAATATTTTGACAATACCTGCATCATCTTTGTTATCTATTCATTGAAATAAAAACCAATTTAAAGTGAAATTTATATTTCACAGACCCATGTACTAAAAACTAAATCCTGAGTGTCAAAAAGATGTATTAATGTTTAACCATTATCTTTCCTTTTTTGTTTTAGATATAACAAATAGTTCTACATTTATCCAGATATCCTCCTCCCATATACACATTCATCCAGCCACTTATCTATATACATCTATTTATGTGTTAGTGATATATACACACACATACTCGGACTAAGGTCATTATTTAACCAAATTCTAAAGTAGAACAGAAGAGATAACACTATATTGTATATATATGCTTTATAACTGAGAAAATAAAGGTGAGGTGAAAGTATCAAAGAACAAAAATGCCTTATTGCTTAATCCAGCATACTTGTGATTTTGTATTTACCAACAATTATTTGTCTGTATTTGATTAAATCATTTATGAAGTTACATAGTTTAAATTGAATTATACTTTTTTCTGTGAAATCTATTCTCTACAGACTAGGAACTCTATTTTACTTGATTACCTATACTTAATATGCAGTATAAAATATCATTTTTAGATATTTATACTGCCGCTTTTAGACTATTCAAATGTCAGGTAATATCATTCATTGTCTAGATTTCTCATTACCTATTATTTCTCATTTTAGAAGAAAAAATAGGTAAATTGTCAAAATTTTCTTCCAATAACCTCATAAATAAATTAGACAAATGAATGTTTTGGACTTATTTATTTCTTCTATACAATACCTTGTAGGTTCTAATGCATGCATGCAACAAATATAACACAAAACAAAAGCTAGAACACTTCAATTTAGAGTGGATAAAAATGCTATGAGCCTACTTAAGGCTTTAAAAAAATGTGTGCCCATAAATGCAGGTGTTTTACGCCATAGAAAAGACATTAGTTAAGAAGTAAACTTAATATACTATTTTGTTTCATTTACAAAAGAATAAAACATTTCCACCTTTCTGCATTATTAATGCAGGATATCAACTATTAAGTTCACATTTCTTTAGTTTTCTGGAATCAAATATAGATTTTATTTTCTCATTCACTTATGCATCTGTTATTTTAGTGTCATAACACTTATTTCATGCATGATTTCAAAATATTAAGGTAGCTCTGTACTTTATATAACTATATGATTCAGAGATTTGTGAAAAATGGGAGTTAGTACAGCTCATTATTCTTAGTTTCTCAAAGAAAGTTGGACTACTCTCTCTGTACTCTACAATATAAAGCTTTAATTCTGTTACAAGAAAGACAGATGAGGATTGTGTACCAACTAAGGCTGTCATCACAAGGTTACCTCCCTTTCCTCAAACTACTATGTCTCACATCAAAGTTTTAGTAAATTGAACATGTAGTCCAGGATTTGAAGGAATTATCTATGATTCTTAGTATTTAAAAGGCATTGCAGAGAGTTTCAAGTAAATATGGACCTTTAATGGGTTTCAATAGTGCAAGATATCCCAGGTTAGTTTATTTTGGTCACTATTTGCTTGATGTGCCCATTGTGTTGATCTGTGCACAGTATGCAGATGGAAGAAATGTGCACTCAACCTTAATGATGAAAGACCTTTTGTTTAAGTGATCACAACAGCTTTTTACAATTTCCTGTGACTTGAGTTTTCTCTTTTTATTTCTTGTCAATGGAGTCTGACTACCATAATTGGGGCCAACATTTACTCTAACTTGCCATGGACAGAAAGAAGCATAAAGAATTAGGTAATTTTGTGTGTGGGAGAAAGGGTTGGAGCAGATTAAAATAAATGAGGGCCCTGGCTGGTGGGCTCAGTGGTAGAGTGTTGGCCTGGCATGTGTATGTCCTGGGTTTGATTCTCAGCCAGGACACATAGGAGAAGTGCCCATCTGCTTCTCCACCCTTCCCCCTCTCCTTTCTCTCTATCTCTCTCTTCCTGTCCAATAGCCAAGTCTTCATTGGATCAAAGTTGGCCCAGGCACTGAGGATGACTCAGTGCTGGAATGGGTCTGGTTGCAATGGAGCAATGCCCCAGATGGGCAGAGCATCGCCTGCTGGTGGGTATGCTGGGTGGATCCTGGTCGAGTGCATGGAGGAGTCTGTTGGTCTTCCTCCCCACTTCTCAGTTCAGAAAAAAAATAAAACTTAAAATTAAAAAATAAAATAAATGAGGAAGTTGGATGGAGTAGAAAATTATGTATGGTAAAAGATTGAAAATTTATACAACAGTGTTAATAGTATTTATATCAGAGTTTGTCATTACAAGGTTTTAATATTTGTTCTTGATTCTTCATATTCTCAGCAATGAATACACAATAAGAAAAATATCTTATTTTTTAATACATTCAGCATATATTTTAGTTTTATTATTGTTGGGCAGATAAAATACATTATGCTCACTTTGTTAAAGATGGCGCTGTCCATGTGGAAGCCCGTCAACCAGGTAATGGTATTGGTTGCCCTTCTTGCTTGGGATGAGTGTGATTATATTAATATGTGTTGGGGGCTGACTGTGGGCAGGCAGGATCCTTGTAGCCTGGGGCTTGGTTTTGGGACTAAGCCTTCCCCACCCTTTTTGATGTGGGGTGGTGCACTCTCATGAGGAATCTCATTATGCCTCAGATAAGTGACTTTGTATCAGAGACTTCCTTGTTTGTATATTGGATTAACAGTTTTGGTTTCTATACTGTAAAGTGGGGCAGACCAGGAGCTTGCTCTCTCTCGGTTCCTGAGATTAGCATTAGAGAGGAGAGCAGAGAAAGGCCACATGGAGGAGGCCAAGAGAAGCAGCAAGGTGGTGGAGTGCTGAGGGAGAAGCCAGTTTGTGCAGAGTTTGTGCAGAGAGAGGAGATGGGGAACAGAGGTGAATAAGTCTGGTGAGCCAGAAACCTTTGATTCTAGGAAACTCTGATAAGTCAGTAGCTTTGTGAGTGCTGAATGAGTGGGTTTTGGAGCCCAGCATGTGTTTTTACTTGCCTGCCAGGTGCAAGCTAGGATTAAAGGTAATGGCCCGCCAGTTCTTGGCTCTGTTGTTTCATTACCGTCTGTCTGAATCTAATGCGAACCTGCATGGGCCAGGCGGCTGTGATGGCGGCCGTGGCTACTGGCTTTGCATTTATCTAAGAAGTCTTTTCCTCCTCACAGAAAATGATAGCAGGCAGCAAACAATCCTCACTGTTGAGCATAGCTTAGTCTAGCACATTGTGTCCCAACATACAAAGTAAAACAGAGCATTAGATGTGCTAACACAATTTAGAAAATTGTTGTAACAAACACATGATTTATTTGATCCTATAAGAAAAATGTATGCATAAGTATGCTGACCACATGCTGATTATGTAATGTATTTTCTTATGTAATTTTTCTCCTAATAACTCAGTGGCTTTTGCTTAAAATGCTACCTTTCCATATATTAACTGATCTTACTTGAAATGCTGAGACACACTTATTCATAAAATGAGACAGAATAATGAATTTATGCCTGCCCATATTACATATTATTATGAGGTTTGCATTGGGTAGCAGATACAAATGTACATTGGTTAAAAGTATAACAGGTTAACATATTTCATTTTAAATGTAATGAAACACTAATAATTATGAGAATTCTCAAAGGTTTACTTATACAATTGAATATGGACAATTTTTGCTCATTAAACGTTATTTTTCTGACAAAAGAATTATGCTGAAAGTAAAAGATAAGGAAAAAGAGAAATGGATACAATTTCAAAACTCCACTGGACATTCAATTATCAAGGCATAAGTGTAATTAGTCATACAATGATCTATTTCACACAGCTTTGTAGTTTTGCTACTAATTTGGAGAGCTTGTGATTCATCCCTCTCCTCTTTACTTGCTACTTATTTTAATACTTTGATTTAAATATAATCCATGGAAGAAAATTGGCATGCCTTAACAAGAAACATCAGATATCAGAAAAATAAAATATAGTTGTTAACTGAAAACCCATAAGAAGAATATTCTGTTTAGAACTTTCACAATATAATTTTTCATTTTTATATGTCACATTTTTACATTACAGAAGATAGTTTGAAAGAAATTCCAAGTTTAAAAAGATTAAATAATCCAGGAAAACAAAACAAAAACAAAAACAAAAAAACTTACCAGACCAAAAAAACTGACAAAATACTAAAAAGAAACAAACAAAAAAAACCCCATACTAAAAAGAAAATTTTGCATTGTAGAAATCCAAATCTAAAATCTGTCCTAGAGCACTAAATAGAAGAATGTTACAGTTATTCATTTCTCTGAAATTAAAGTGATTACCAATATAGAAACAATGTGGTAGAATTTAATTAATGTCATTAATTATTATCTCGTAATCACACTTTCTCTTTTGTAAAAGTATTAGTATTTTTCAATAGTTACAATTCACCTGATAGAAAAACATTTCATCTAAGAACAATTATAAATCCAGGTAATTTTTTAAAGGTGTTTAATAATATTGGAGAACTGAGGCAGTCAGGACTTGTGGGGACAGAAACCCATTAAAAAAGAAACTCATTAAAATCATTTATACTTCTATGATATGCTTTTATCCTTGAATCACTTGGTAATATTAAAATTTTTCTGCAAAATAAGCTGGTATGATCACCCTAAAAAAATTACTTGAAGCATATCTGTATCTTATGACCCAGCAATTTCAATAGCTACATACTCAACAAAAGTATGTATACAAGGTAAACAAAAAATACAATTTTACAGCATCACTATTTATGAAAGAACTTGACTGACACTACCTGCAAATCAACCAACCAGTGATTGGTAAATACTCTGGTGTGTCTACCCCAATGGTTCTTGACTGGTGGCAATTTGGCCTCTGAGGCAGGGCATTTGATGTTGGGGGATATTTTTAATTGTCATATCCTGTGAGAGAGAACAATGTTATAGGCATATAGTAAGTAGATGCCAGTTAAATATCATTCAGTGTACAGGACAGCCCCACAACAAGAGTTATCTGTTCAAAAACAGCAACAGCACCAAGGTTGAAAAACCATACAATAAAATATTATATTGTCCTATAAGTCAACGGATTAATGCTATACATAAACCACCAATTTATTCAACAAACGTAAGAGTGAGAAAAATAAGTTGGACACAGAGTACATATTTTATAACCCCACTAATGAAAATCCAAAACCCAGCAAAACAATTCAGTGTTGATAGAAGGCAGGATACTGGTTTCTTTGTAGGTGAGTAGTGACTAAGAGATACAGGTATTGTTTTATTTCTTGATATGATTCATGGGTATGTCCTGTGGGTGTATTGTTTTTTGAAAAATATAGAGACAAGATGTGTAATTATATGTTTTATATAAAGTTTACTAATTATTAAATCACTAGCTTATAATATGCAATGGGATGCTTAATGCCATTAAGGTTTCATGTATATATACATAGTTAAGAATTAAACATGACAACTTAATTTCTAAAATGGACATAGAGTACTATCTAAAGTAAGATAAAATTTTCCAAAAAGATGTCATTTTTAAATTTCCTAAATGTGTACTTGTGTTTTTGTGTGTATGACACACATTATCATAAGGGTCTTTCAAAACAATATTACAATATTTTTAAAATCATTTCAGTGGCTTATGCTATTTTTCATTTTCTTTCAAAGACAAGGTTTTTAAAAATGTTTTTCATTTTTTAAAATGTAACTTTGCTTCCACTAGATTAATAAAACTGAGTATGTCCCAGTATGGCCGATAGTGAAATACCATGGCAACAGATGCTTTGGCTGAATCTTTTTGACCTTGGGCAAATCTGCCCAAGTCTGTCAAATTCAATAGCTCCAAATTGCCATCAGAAATATTAATATTACAAAAGGAATAATATGCCATCTTAGTCGTATTTTTAGCTAAGAAATATAACTGATTTGGGCTAATCAAAAATAAAACAGTTGATCAAGGATTGTGTGTATGGAACTAAACATTAAAGTAATTTTATAATTTCACTATATGATTATATGGTAAAAAATATATAGATCAAATAAATCAACATAGAAATGTTTATGCTTATATGTGTTTACAAAGTTCTGGTAGGACACAAATTAGAGAATTGTATTCTGAGTGATTGATTCTATATATTAATATATCTTCATATATAAATCATAATTATGTATACTAGTACAAAATTTGTTTATATGTTTCTTTTTCTTTTTTTTTTTTTTGTATTTTTCTGAAGTTGGAAACAGGGAGGCAGTCAGACAGATACCCGCATGCACCCAACCGGGATCCACCCGGCATGCCCACCAGGGGGCGATGCTCTGCCCATCTGGGGCGTTGCTTGCAACCAGGGCCATTCTAGTGCCTGAGGCAAAAGGCCATGGAGCCATCCCCAGCGCTCGGGCCAACCTTGCTCCAATGGAGCTTCGGCTGCGGGAAGGGAAGAGAGAGACAGAGAGGAAGGAGAAGGAGAGGGGTGGAAAAGCAGATGAGCACTTCTCCTGTGTGCCCTGGCCGGGAATCCAACGCGGGACTCCTGCACACCAGGCTGACGCTCTACCACTGAGCCAACTGGCCAGGGCTGTTTATATGTTTTTAATTTGCATATTTATCTTCTAAAATTCAACATTCTTAGATGTGTTTTTTAATGGTTTTCATCATTATGCCTCACTTCTCAAGGAAGATTTCTAGGACAGTGTGCCTCTGCAGACTGAAGGGATGTTGTAAACCAAAATTACAAAGGAGGGAGGCAGTAGGAGGGACTAGAGGAAGCAAAAGGAAGGGAGTTAAATAGTCAGGAGGAAAAGAGAATGTGGAGGAATGAGCTATTGAGGAAAAATATAGAGGAGGCAACAGAAGTCAAGGGTCACACACACAACCATCATAAAAGCCCCATTACCTACCCTCAGATTTTTTTTATTGTGACAAGGACAAAGAGAGGGACAGATAGGGACAGACAGCAAGAAAGGGAGAGACAAGGAAAGCATCAGTTCTTTGTTGCAGAACCTTAGGTGTTCATTGACTGCTCTCTCATAAGTTCCTTGCGTGGAAGCTACAGCAGAGCGAGTGACCCTTTGTTGAAGCCAGCGACTTTGGGCTCAAGCCAGCAACCTTAGGCTTCAAACCAGTGATCTTTGGGCTCAAGCCAGCAACCAAGGGGACATGTTTATGATCTCATGGTCAAGCCAGTGACCCTGTGCTCAAGCTGGTGAGCCCGCACTGAAGCCAGTTGAGCCCATGCTCCAGTTGATGACCTCGGGGTTTTGAACCTGGGTTCTGTGCATCCTAGTCTGATACTCTATACTTTGCACCACCATATGGTCAGGCTGTTCTCATATAATTACTGATTAATTATTGTATTATTTATCATACAAACATCAACCTACTTTTGTTCACCTGTGTATTTGCATGAGTAATATAATGAAGATATCCATTATTCTTGTACTATTATAGATTTATTTTGTCAAATTTATTTTCTCATTACACCAATCTTTATTTATGCTGTTGTAATTTAGGTTTTCACATAAAGTCTGTGACTACCAACAAAAGTGATTGAAATAATCTATGCTATTGACTAAATTATGTCACTTGCCAAATCAATATGTTGAAGTCCTCTATCTAACACCCAATGACTGTATTTGGGGATAGGGCTTTTAAGAAGTTATTAAAGTTAAATGTTGTCTGGTGATATTCTAACTTGATATGATTAGTGATATTATTAGTACAGAGAGAACAAGATCTATATCTCTCTCCTCATGATCGTTCACTTAAAAAACATCATGCAAGGACACAGGTAGAAGGCGGCATCTTTCCAAGCCAGGTAAGGAGGTCTCACCAGAACATGAAAAGGCTGGCACCCTAATCTTAAACTTCAAACTTCCACAACTACGAGAAAATAAATTTTTGTTTAAGCCACACTTCTATAGTATTTCATTATAGCATCTGAGCAGATTAGATAATATACTTTTAAAGAATATAAACTGTGACAATGTAAAACTTTAAAAATATATTTCATGTGTCTTCAAAAACACTTTTCCCCTAAAATATTAAAAATTATTAAGATTTAAAAAAAACAAATAAGGAAGAAAATTATAACTCATAATACTTTAATGAAACAGATTATTTTGGTTTAAATATATTTTATTTCTAATGTATTGAGTAGTGTAAAAAATAATATTTCTAGCAGTTGATAAAGTTATCAATAGTAAGGATCAAGATCAGAATCTTGTTTTACTGTTGTTTCATGTAGACCCCATATATAAATCTTATATGCAATATGAAATATTTAATAATGTGAAGTAATTCTTATCTATTAATTATTGAAAATTATTTACTTATTTTCAAATGATTGCTAATTTGTGACTTTCTCTGTAACCATGACTAGAACAAGAATAAGGAAATGGATGTTCATCACTACTTTGGAATGATTTTCCTTATACAAGAATTTCTTGCCTTTTTGTCAAGTAGAAAGTTAATTAATCCTTTATCTTACATAAGCATTTCTGCTGTTCAAGTTTTTCCTGCACTTTGTGTCAGTATCTGTATTCAAGATTCCTGGAGGCACCAGCCACAAAATTCCATAGCATGTCTATGAAGCTGCAATTTGTTTCTAAGACAGGGGACAAGAATATGAAGAAGTCTCTCCCTGGAGCTTTATTCATGTTATTCAGGAGAATGAATGTTTAGAATTATAGGACACAGTATGACAGTTGTTCATTCCAGATAGGTGCCGTGATTCTTTCATACTTACCTGTGCACATGAGCATGAGTTTGTGAAATGTGGGCTCTTCAAAAGCATTGTTTCTGATGTGAAGGGCCATTTTTTATTTCTCAATCTGTGAGGACAAACTTTAAAATATAGGAGCCTACTGAATTCAGTGGACTGTCTTTAACTCAGCCAGTGAATATGCGATGTACTGGGACAAGGGGTGTTAACAGGAACCCTGAGTGCACTGAATGTTTGCTTGTAGTTCCTCAATATCAGCTTAGGGAACAGAGAGAGGATCTAGGAGCTGATAATAATATGGACCTTCCTTGTACAGTATTCTTTCTAATAAAACTGTGAAGACTAGATCACTGCCCAGAATATTCAGAATTCAATCAGCCATTTTAATTTCCATTTGATGACTGTGTTTTCCTTCTCTTTTAAGTAGTTTAACTCATTTTTATTGTACATTTTATCACTGTATTTCTAGAACAATGGTAAATGTTAGTTTCAATATTATACATGATCTAATCTCTAAAAGAATCCTACTAGTATAGTATTAAACATAATACTTTCTACTTGATAGTAAGATGATGATAGTGAGGATGAGGAGGAGGTTAATGGCTATCATCATCATCTCTGCTGCTGCTGTTGTTACTATTCTGGCCAATGTCAGTTGCTCCTTTTAATTACACTCACACAATCATCTATCCTAAGAGAATCACATATGTGTTCTTCTATGTAAAAAATGTGAAAAAGGGGAAACTGACTCTACCCAAACTGAAGGGAAATTTTTTTAGTCTATAGTTAGGAATTTCTTTTAATTTTTTGAGACCTCAGGGTTTCAAACCTGGGTCCTCTGCATCCCAGTCCAATGTTCTATCCACTGCACCACCGTCTGGTCAGGATACAGTTAGGAATTCTTAAAGGTAATGCCTTATTGAATAGAAATAACAATGCATCTTGTTCCATCAGCTGTTGAGAATCTTGGTACCAGGATGAAAATCAGCTTAGCAACAAGGAGGGCTGGCCATGAAAAAATCAGAAAAATAGGGTATTAGCATTAGTTTTATCATGCCATTAATCTGCATATCTCAGCTTCCATTATATAGGATAATAAATTTCCATAATTTATGCTGGTTTTTCACTTACTTGCATATAAAAGCATGTTAGCTGATAAACATATAAAAATATCTTTTCTAAAATAACTGGTAATTCAATAGAATAGTTAAATAAATTTGGAAACATTTATAATATGTCATATGAAATTTAACTTTGGGGGAGAGGTATACAGCACAATCAAATGTCAAAATAATCTAGAGATGTTTTCTCTCAACATATGTACCCTGATTTATCAATGTCACTGCATTAAATTTAATAAATAAATTTTAAAAAATAAGCCAAAAAGTTTAAGGTAAGTCATAGATTATTATGAAAATGTACTGGACCCCCCAAAATAGATCTTTACTATAAATCTCTAAAAGCTATTGACTAATAATTCTTTAGTAAATCATTACATTTAATTTTCTAATATTTATTCATGCTTTTCTCATTTGTCTTAAGGTAAAATTGGTCTATAAATATCTTTAATTTTTAAATTAATCAATCTGTCTTTTTTATTGTTAACAGCTATGTTGGCTACATAAAATGAATGGAAATCTTATATTATTCACTATAGTCTAAAATAAACAAAATTCCTAATTTAGATAAAATTGGTATACATGTTTGCTTCAAATTAAAAAAAAACTTTGAATAAAACCATAAAGCCTTGAAAAATTTTATTTGGAGAAAAATTGATAATATTTTAAAGTCTCTGTGAAGCCCAATTTTCTTTGCAGTTAGTTGGTTAGTATAGAGTTATTGAACTTCTATTTTATAGCATTCTGGATCCCAACATAAAAATGGAAATCATCTAATTGATTCAAGGGGTTATAGTTTACTCTTTGATTTCTATAATTTATTATTCTAATGTTTTTAACTAAATAAATCCAAAAGGTATTTTCTTTTATCAGAACCATAAATATCTAAGAACAATTTTGAAATTAAAATGCAGTCTTCCATTCCAAAACTTACTAAACTTCTTGATGTACAAATTGCCTGTTGAAAATAAAATACACACACACACACACACACACACACACACACACTTATCCTTTGAGGGTTTTAGATGATAATTTAAAAAATATCTTAAGGAAATTTTGAAACTTAATCCCTTTTAAATCTATTTAAGATTTTATGGATAGTTATGTTTCCATATAGACTTGACCTAAGGAATTTCAGTCGTAAATAAAAGAAAGAAATGTATATTTGTTGATTTCCAGTCTGAAATTTAAGCTTTGTTTTACAATAAAATTAATGTACCCTGAAAACACTTTCTCTTAACATCTTACACATTATATCTGAGGAATAAGTTCAGCAGTACCAAGATTCATGTGTTTTTTTAATAATAGAAGCAAGAATAGTTTTTATTACCTTTATTGAATATACTTTTATCAAATATCACTTGCACCTGAATTCTAGAAGCGATGTGATTTATGTGTGCATATTTGTAATTTAGAGTTACATTGAAGTATTGATCCTTCTAATTGAATTGAAGTCAATAAAGTCAGAATAATGGAAATAGCATTAGACCAGGAAGGGGAAAGGATGTAATAGGCACTTTGCATAATATAAGTTGTTCTCTGTAAGATGGAATAGAAAAGATAGTACAATTACAGGAAGCTACCAAATAAGTTAATGCATTCATTCATTCATTCATTAAGTCATTTATTCATTAATTAGTTCATTCATCTATATATTCATTCTTTCATTTATTCAGCAATTATATAATGAATATCTGATATGTGTTGGTTTTTGTGCTGATTATCATGTATGTAATAATGAAAAAAAAGACAGTAAGATACAGTGCTCTCATTGAGAGTATAGTATTAAGAATGTCCAAAATTTAATAAAAATTCTTCAACTAAATGTGAAATATACAAGTGTTAAGTGCTATAAAAGAAAGCTATATTATGTTTTGAAAGCCTATAGTACCACTATTTAACATTTTTTACATTATAGTCACTTTTTTTGCTCTAGAACATTTAATTCTTTTTTTTTTTAGAACATTTAATTCTTAAAATCATCAGACTACATATAGACAGGGTGGGACAAAAGTCAGTTTAGAGTTGTTCATATGGGAAGTAATAATAATTAATAAATAATAATGCAAGAATAAACTCTGTTCTACATATTCACAACTGTAAATCTACTTTTGCCATATCCTGTAGTGAAAATGAGGCTAGCCACATACACACAATCAACTGCATATATGAGGCTGCTTCCCCAGTTTAGTAGAAACATATTATGAAAGTAGCTGGTTATAGTTGATCTATCAGATAGACATCACATTTCTCTAGCTTGAAAACTCAATAACAAAATCTAACTGATGTTACTAATAGGTTACCAATGAAAGTACTTAAGAAATTCAAATTACATACAGACAAAAAAATGGTTACAATTTTTTGAAGAATTAAATTAATTCCTAACATTAGTTTTCATCATATATTTAAAATTTTTCTAGTTTTTAGTATGCATTATCTTATGTAGTTCTTACAAGTATTTGAACTATATATACTTTTATTATCTTTCTTATACCTATAAAGATCTGAGGCTCAGAAAGATTAAATAACTTGCTAAAGGTTGCAAAACTGGTGAATAATAAAGCCAAGACTGGGATCCTTGCCATTTGGTGGCAGAAACTGAAATTTTAACTACAATATATCTGTAAAGTCATGGTGCACTTTTGACCTGTCACAGAAAAGCAACAAAAGACGATGGAAATGTAAAATCTGCATCAAATAAAAGGAAAACTCTCCCAGTTTTATACCTATTCAGTGCAGTTTGATGTGGGCTCATGCACAGATTTTTTAGAGCTCCTTAGGTAACTATCCTGTATAACCTCTACAGCAGGGCCGCATGAGGCCCCAAGACCATTTATCCGGCCTCCTCCGCTGCACTTCCGGAAGGGGCACCTCTTTCATTGGTGGTCAGTGAGAGGAGCATAGTTCCCATTGAAATACTGGTCAGTTTGTTCATTTAAATTTACTTGTTCTTTATTTTAAATATTGTATTTGTTCCCATTCTGTTTTTTTTTACTTTAAAATAAGATATGTGCAGTGTGCATAGGGATTTGTTCATAGTTTTTTTTATAGTCCGGCCCTGCAATGGTCTGAGGGACAGTGAACTGGCCCCCTGTGTAAAGAGTTTGGGGACCCCTTCTCTACAGACTTGTCACTGACTGATGGCCTACCAGAACGGGGTTTCACCACCAAACTTTCCTTCAACTGCTTATCCCACCGAGTAATGTTATTCCTATGTGGTGGTGCTTCGTTATAAATGCGCTGATATTCACGTTGCACTTCGGTCACAGATTCAAATTTAGCAAGCCACAGAACACACTGAACTTTCCTCTGTACCGTTCACATCTCTACTGGCATGGCCATGGGCTGCTCCACTGTATACATGGTGTTACATCATCATCTGCACATGTGCACATACTGCCACATCATCCTACTGAAACTGGGAGGGTTTTCCTTTTATTTGGTGCAGATTTCACATATCTGTCATCTTTTGTTGCTTTCCTGTGACTGGTCAAAAGTGCACCATGACTTTATGGACACAATGTATTATAACCCACTGTCTCACATTGATAACCTATCTATAATGTCAAGAGGAGGAGTTTATTTGGTTAGCCTTATCATGTTAATTAAGCAACAGTCATCATGGAAAAAGTAAAAAACTTAAGGATAGAAGAATAATTATAAGAATTATTACTCAAACATACAGCAACCTCATGAATTTGGAAAGGCAGAGAAATGAAAAAAGAAAAAAAAATGTATAATAGTCTTGAATCTACTTGATAGAAACAGTCAGTAGTTTTCTCATAACAATTTGCATCAGGATTCACATAAACTCAATTCACAGGATAAAAATGAATCATATAATGCAAATAACTTGATACTCTATCACAGAATACTCTGAATCTATACCCAACCTTATTACTTAAAGCTGAATGACCCTCATTGGATCATTTGTCCTTCAAATTTTATTTTTTTAAATGCCTAACAAGAAATGTACTATCTTTCTTCAATTCAATGGTACATTCTTTTCCCCACAGAATTTTTAAATTGAATTTGTATTGAAGTCAACATGTGCACTTACACTTGTTTCTGTTTAGTGAAAATCTATTGGTAAACTAATGTTAAATGTTAAAAAGCAGTGTTTTCATCTGTTTATTTAACAAATATAAAGGCTTATTAAAGACACTGTATAAATGCAGTAAACAAAATAAAGAAATGCACTATTTTGGACCTTACTTTCTAGAGCAGTAACAAAATTAACAAACCAAGTTATAAGTAAAAATGATTTAAAATAATTGATTATGAAACTTACTAATGCCATTATCAAATTATAACTCTAGTGTTAGTAGAAATCAAATATGTTTTTCTTAAATACATCAATTAGTGGAGCCTTTCTTAAATACATCAATTAGTGCCTTAGTGGAGGAATATAGAAATATTCTTAATAGAAATATAACTACTAAATACTTCACTTTCTGAAAGCTATATACTAAAGAAATATTGTTCTTTAATTCCTAGATTTTACCTTATTTTGATGAATATTTATCATACTTATATTACAAATATTGACTAAGAAGAAAAACTAATCATTATAAACCCTATTGTAAAGTTTGCTTTTTATTTAAGCAGAAAAACTCTAGTATCTTTGGTATAAACTCACTTTTCCCAGTCATTGATTTAAGAGACATACTTATATATCTAGTTATTTGCTAATATTTTTTTCATTGAACATTTACCACCTCATTTTATTGAAGGAATCAAAATGTGTTATTGATCAAACACCCAGAATCTCTAGTATGCTCAACAATTTCCAGCAATCATATAGTATTTCTAGTAACCACTCATTACAAAAAAAGTGTTTTACAACTTCTTTAACTTTATTTTAAGAGTCCTTATCTTCCTTTTCATTGAAAAATCAACCATCTTTAGGTGTCAGCTTAAATCCTAACTCTTTTTTTTTTAATCTTATTGATTTTTAGGTAGAGGAGGGTGAGGGGGACAGATGTGGGAAGCACCCACTCATAGTACTGTAGTTGCTTTGACCAGGCGAACAACAGGGTTTTGAACTGGCAACCTTAGCATTCCAGGTCAATGCTTTGTTCACTGTACCACCACAGGTCAGTGAAAATCTTAACTCTTAAGAGAAGTCTTCTTTGACTACCTAATTTAAATATAAATTCATGCATATTTTTCTCTTTTATAGCACACAATGTTTTCTTTAATCCACCTATTACATTTTGTAAGTATTGGCTATTTGAGTTTCCAACTGTTTAGTATACATTACTTTTTAGCTTCTACTACTGATTGTAGGCTCATGTTAGTGACCATGTGTGTTGGTTCATCCCTTTCTACCTACCGTCTAGCACAGTGCCTTGCACAGAGTATAAGAGATGTTTTCTACAAATGAATAAACATTGGACAATATAGTCCATGATAATGAAGAAAATCCCACCCTTCATTTGTTACTTTCAATTGCAAACAAAATACTTCACAACTGTTCATTTCACTTAAGTTCCAGTATATATCTTTTTTTAAATTTTATTTATTCATTTTTTTTAGAGAGGAGAGAGAAAGGGAGAGAGAGAGAGACAGAGAGGGAGAGAGAGAGGAGAGAGAGACAGAGAGAGAAGGTGGGGTGGAGCTGGAAGCATCAACTCCCATATGTGCCTTGACCAAGCAAGCCCAGGGTTTCGAACCAGCGACCTCAGCATTTCCAGGTTGACGCTTTATCAACTGCGCCCCACAGGTCAGGCTCAGTATATATCTTTATTTGTGCTACAGCTGAGATCTTCCCATTGCAAAGACATGGATGCCTGTGTTGGACAGAATAATTTTTATGACTAATTCCTCAGAGTCCCATGGTGCAGATACAAAACACAATAAAGAATGAATACCAATTTTTATCTTCCTATTCTATAATTTTCCTGTCTTTGTGGATTAATTTTAAAGCCTGAAATTTAGATAAATGTGTCTACTGAGATTTTTTTCCTTCTGATTTTACTTTATCTAATTTTATGGGCTCAAGGGACTTCATTGTGCTTAATTAATTTCAATGGTCAAATTTCTAATCTTTCCAGTTTTCTTAAATAGGTTTAAGAGAATAAATTGAAAAAGCATTTGATGTTTTTTTTTTTCTTGTTTCAATCTATCTTCCTATGCCTACAAAAATAGATATGGTAAATGTTAGATTAAATAACATGATCGCTATCCATGGATATTACACATAATATTTGATAAACTCACATCCAATTTAATAATTATTCTGTTTTACTCTGAGCTTGGATTACCACCTACCCTGTATTCCCCTGCCCCACCAAGAAATGGCCTCTAACAAGGGAATTGAACTCAGCGTACTGGGAAGAACGACACAAAGAAGTATGAAAAGTTAATCCAAACTTAAGTTTTGAACTGGTTGACATTATTTTAATACCAACAGAAATCCCAAATTTGAGGTGTAGTGAAGAAGGAAACTATTCAATGCACAATTGAAACTTTATTTAAACAGTTCAATTGTGACACAGTGGTCCCTCATCAATCGTGGGGGTTAGGTTCAAACCCCCCTCCCCATGACAGGCAAAAATCCGCAAAGTAGTGACCTTATATTTTATTATTTATGTATATTTTAAGGCTTTATAAACCCTACCCACACTCTTATAAACCTTTCCCATACTGTCATTAACCTTTCCAACACTCTTATAAACACTTCCTATGCTTATTCAACCACAAAAATAATTAAAACTATAAATATATAAAATACATATTAACTATAAAATCTCACGATATAGTAAAAAAAAATCCGCGATACAAAATTAGAGATATACAATATTAAAATCCACGATACAGTGAGATGCAAAAGGTGAACTGATATGGCAAAGGACAACTGTACAGTATGGCTGTAGAAAAACTCTGGAGCAGGCCTTTCTCCAGCTGCAGGGGTCCCCAAACTACGGCCCCGCGGGCTGCATGCGTCCCCCTGAGGCCATTTATCCAGCCCCCGCCCCACTTCCGGAAGGGGCACCTCTTTCATTGGTGGTCAGTGAGAGGAGCATAGTTCCCATTGAAATACTGGTCAGTTCGTTGATTTAAATTTACTTGTTCTTTATTTTAAATATTTTATTTGTTCCCGTTTTGTTTTCTTACTTTAAAATAAGATATGTGCAGTGTGCATAAGGATTTGTTCATAGTTTTTTTTTTTATAGTCCGGCCCTCCAACGGTCTGAGGGACAGTGAACTGGCCCCCTGTGTAAAAAGTTTGGGGACCCCTGAGCTAGAGTCTAGCTGCTAGACATTTCTGCTGTGCTCCACAATGGTCTGCTCTGCTGCGCTCTGTTCCATGCCAGTTTGCTTTGCACTGTGTTCATCTGCTCTGTCCTGCTCTGCTCTGCTCTGCTCTGCTCTGGTGAAGCATATTAGTGTTTTAGCTCAGCCAGGGTTGTCCAGCCTTCAATCTTAGGTAGAAAGCGTAAGTGTGCTTCCTGAGGCAGAAGGAATTGGCTAACATGGACAGGAGTCCTTGGTAGCTGATTTATCCATCTTTATGTAAATGAAGACTCCAAATCATCACAGTTTTATTGGTCCAAAAGGCACTGTCCTGATTAGTCAGAATAGAGCTGCACTGATTGGACAGAATTGCACAGCTCCAATTTGATAGAAAATGCCTCAGTCCTCTTGGTTGAAAGAGGAGTCCAGGAACTTCTTTATAAGTGGTTTAGTGGAGGCTTCCGTGTGAAGTACCATTTCTCTAAGAGGTCCTTCTGCAAAAATGTCTGCTAGGTTTTTAATTTTAATTTTTTCAAATTTGATCCTAGTTAGCTACCAGGAGCACTTCTTAGGGGGTCTCTTGCCCCTCCCAATCTGGGTTCACTAATTGTACAGGAAATATTTTCCATATATTTACCAATTATTATCCTTCTGTAAATATCAGAAGCATTGTATGCATACACATTGGTATACATACATTCAGAAGTCTGTATAAAATTTTTGTTGACATTTGTTTAGAAACTTTCAAGTGATAAAGTATTGATATAAACAACAGACTTTAAGACAAATTAAAAGGGCAAAAAGCTAAATATAAGTGTTTCTTTGATATAATTAAATTTTATTCATATATTTTGTATCTAAATTAGCCTTACTTTTCAATAAAATAAATATTTATTGCTTTCAGTCATTTAATTTTTTATTTTTTTAGGCTTCATATTTGTAACCTAAAGTTTTCAAGTTCTTCTGAAGGGAACACCAAAAGCTTGAGCAAGATCATCAACTCAATCAACCAGATCATTAAAACTGACACTCAAATAGTGTGGGCTATGACAGACACTCCTTCTAGGAGGCTCATGATAACCATATGAAGCAATTGCTATTATTTCATCATGATTTCCTATGAGGAAATTGAAGAAGTAAGTTTTTCCCACATCAGATAGCTAAGAAATGGTAGATCTAGGATTTTACGCAAAGCAATTTGTCTCCCAAATCCATTTATTAACCAATGCTTCACCTGTAAAAGTAGATTTTTACATTAAGTAACAAAGTCACTTCTCCTTCAGAGGCAAATAAAATATTCCGAAAAAAAATTGAATTTTTGTTTGAGTAATTAATTAAACAATTTGACAGTATTAAAACCTAAGACAAATTTCAACGTGTGGCTATGTGGATAATCATAGAAGACACTGGTATTTAAAAAAATCTTTTGTGAAATTGAAGGACACAATTGCTTTCCTTTGCTTTTTGCTATCTTTAGATGTTTTGCATGCTGGGACATAGTCTTATGGTGATTAGCCTTTTAGAAGAGAAAGAAATTTAGCTGAGATGAATTAGACAGTCTACTAATATAAACATTTAATAGATGATAGGTACACAGAGGGTTAATTAGAAAGGACTTAAACCTGATTTCCTAAGGTGACTTAAACAATAGAATTCTGCTTATGTGAGAAGCACAGAAGCAACAGTTGCAAGTGCTATTTAAAATTACACAAGCAAACACGATTACCTTTGGAAATTGTAACGCAGGACAAAAGTGTTTCTTCTGAAACACCTGCAAAATTAGGGCAAAATGACACCTAACATTTTCTAAAAAACATTCTGGAGGGATGTATTGTTACTGTATTAATTTTCTTTTCAAAATAATGCAAAATTTAAAATTAGTCCTAGAATAAAACATTATTGAAATTTTTCTTTAAAATGTGATAAGAATATGCAATAGATTAGACAACTATCTGAAATTCTGCTAAGCCTGTCTGGCTTCCCAGGAGCTAAATTTACCTCCCCTGACAACTGCAATTAATAATTTAAACTATAGGCCCTGGCCGGTTGGCTCAGTGGTGGAGCGTCGGCCTGGTGTGCAGGAGTCCCGGATTCGATTCCCAGCAAGGGCACACAGGAGAGGCGCCCATCCGCTTCTCCACCCCTCCCCCTCTCCTTCCTCTCTGTCTCTCTCTTCCTCTCCCGCAGCCAAGGCTCCATTGGAGCAAAGATGGCCCGGGCGCTGAGGATGGCTCCATGGCCTCTGCCTCAGGTGCTAGAGTGGCTCTGGTCGCAACAGAGCGATGCTCCAGATGGGCAGAGGATCGCCCCCTGGTGGGCGTGCGGAGTGAATCCCGGTCGGGCGCGTGCGGGAGTCTGTCTGCCTGCCTCCCCGTTTCCAGCTTCAGAAAAATACAAAAAAAAATAATAATAATAACAATAATTTAAACTATAGTTATGAATTCACTGATTTTTTTCCAAATAAATTAATTTGAGAAATGTATCTGATCAAATAACTTTATAACTTTTTTTATTAATGAGATAGAGAGAGAGAGAGAGAGAGAGAGAGACAGAGAGAAAAACATTAATTAGTTCATTATTCCACTTATTTAGCCTTCATTGGTTGATTTTTGCATGTGTTTTTTTTTCTTTTATTTTTTTCTTTTTTTTTGTAATAGAGACAGATACAGGAACAGACAGAAAGGAGAGAGATGAGAAGCATTAATTCCTGTTATGGCACCTTAGTTGTTCATTGATTGCTTTCTCATATGTGCCTTGACTTGGGGGTGGGGCTACAGCAGACCAAGGGACCCCTTGCTCAAGCTAGCAACCTTGGGCTCAAGGTGGTGAGCCTTGCTCAAACCAGATGAGCCCACACTCAAGCTGGCAACCTCGAGGCTTCTAACCTGGGTCTTCCGCCTCCCAGTTCAACGCTCCATCCACTGCACCACCGCCTGGTCAAGCTTTCATGTGTCTTGACCAGAGGATGAAACCCTCAACCTTGACATATCAAGACAATACTCTAACCAACTGAGCTACCCAGCCAGGGCTCAGATAACTTTTTTTTTTTTTTTTCATTTTTCTGAAGCTGGAAACGGAGAGACAGACAGACTCCCGCATGCGCCCGACCGAGATCCACCCGGCACGCCCACCAGGGGCAACGCTCTGCCCACCAGGGGGCGATGCTCTGCCCATCCTGGGCGTCGCCATGTTGCGACCAGAGCCACTCTAGCGCCTGAGGCAGAGGCCACAGAGCCATCCCCAGCGCCCGGGCCATCTTTTGCTCCAATGGAGCCTTGGCTGCGGGAGGGGAAGAGAGAGACAGAGAGGAAAGCACGGCGGAGGGGTGGAGAAGCAAATGGGCGCTTCTCCTGTGTGCCCTGGCCAGGAATCGAACCCGGGTCCTCCGCATGCTAGGCCGACGCTCTACCGTCAGATAACTTTTTGATAGTGTACTTCATATGATAAAATTGCCAAACCAGAATTCCTCTAGTATTTCATAAGGCAAGGCCATCATTTTTTGCAAAATTATCTTGGCAGTAAGAGGATATTTATTTTTCCATGTTATTTAGTAATGCCAGCTTGTCCAGTCCCAGGAAAAGTACTATTGAGAGGTTAATGAAATTTTATTTAATTTCTAGCTATTTGGGTAAGGGGTAAAAAGAATCCATATATTTATATTACTTAGTCTTATTTTATATAAAGATCTTATTTTGTCTTCATTTACTTATGAGCTTTTTAATGGTCTTCAGTAATGTTTGGTCATTTTCTTTCTACAGTGTCTAAAATATATTTCTGTTATATTGTATTATAATATATTAATTTCCATATTCCTTGTGCTTTATATTGAAAAGTATATAATTTTAATAAACTACTTTCTAATTTTTTTAATTGCATCGCACAAAAACTATTGAATTTTACATGTTAATATTTCATTCATATTTCTATTCTTTTCTTAGTGGATATTCAATGTTAATAATGTAAAACATAATCACAGGCAGTGATTTCTGCCTCCTTTCTTGGGAGAAAAGTCCCATTGCCTACTTTGATTTCAAATACTGAGCCTGGCTCCAAACACCCATCTTATGTAGAAGAATCATTTTTGCCAGTGCTCTATAGAATATAAATTTTTGGACAAATTCCAAATGTAGAGTTCAGAAGGCCAGAAAATTTAATATAACTTATTTTTTTAATTCAGTTCCAATGGATTTTTTTATATTTAAAAAAAGGAAAATATTTTCTTAATATTTTTCATTTATATGTCTTATACTGTTTTATGAGTTTTATGAAAAGATTTATTGCATGAGTTTACAAAACTAAAATGAGCAGAAATTCTCATGAAGCTTATTACCACTTTAATATTATTCAATAACAATTAAACCTTCCAAGATCCAAAATATTTGGTATAATAGGCTAAATTTAGCATAATAGTACAGTGAAAAGAGCTCTGGTTGAAATCGCAGCTCTATCACTAATTAAATATGTAACCTTAAAAATTATAGTCTGTATCCACAGTTGAGTACTCTTTTGGCCTTCAGTTTTCCATCTATGAATAATAGTAGTAATGGTCTTATAGACCAGTGGTCCTCAACCATTTTTGGGCCATGGACCGGTTTAATATCAGAAAATATTTTCACAGACTGGCCTTTAGGGTGGGACGGATAAATGCACAAAATAAAATTATGCAACCGGCGTAAAAACTGTGGTATTTTTAAATATAATTGTCTAACTTATGAGACAAGCGTCAATAGTGAGTCTTAGACGAATGTAACAGAGGGAATCTGGTCATTTTTTAAAAATAAAACATCGTTCAGACTTAAATATAAATAAAACGGAAATAATGTAAGTTATTTATTCTTTCTCTGCGGACTGGTACCAAATGGCCCACGGATTGGTACCAGTCCGCGACCCGGGGCTTGGGGACCACTGTTATAGACCATTCCAGTTATTAAATATTTCACTTAAATGATTTAAATACAAAAATCCCTTAACATTTATTCCTCTTTTAATGGTGTTTTAATTGAATATCTAGAAAAACAAGTTCACTGGAAGGGCAGAAAAAGCTTGATTTAAATGACATCCTTGAAAGGGTGCCCCATCCACTCTGACAAATACTAATGCTCACACAGACACTCTCACCAAGGGCAGCAGCCTACAAAGTGATCAGAAAGTAAGAATGAAGGCATTGTTTACTGTTGGCTATATAAACGAGAATAAGTCTATGAGAAATAGATAATCAGAATATTCTCATACTGTTACATTAAAAATGTTTGATTATAAATGAAGGTCCAGGGACTACTCATGGGTGATTCTTATTAATCTAAAATAAACAAGTATAAGAAGATTGACCTATGGAAAGTAATATTGGCAAATCAGAAACCTGAAAAAAAAATGCATGCACAATGACAGTTAGATAGCACTCTGTATTGATTCATGTTCAAGTGGGTTCCATGACAGCTTGGTTATGTAAAAAAAAAAAAATCATTTTTGAAATAAATTTAGAAACCAAAATACTACATCAAATAATCAGTTATAATATCAACAATTTATTGAACCAACATGCCTGGGAAATCACAAGAAAAATATTAAAAAGGAAGAAAATATCTGTTACCAAAGTCCAAGAGAACTAAAGCTATGGTTATTTTCTTTTTTTCTGTCTGTAATTTACACCTCCAACATTAAACTGAGAAGCAGCATCACAGACACCTGCTTCAGCCTAGTCATTGTTTCCATGGTGCCACTTTCCATCACCTATTTTTAATAGTTTACACAACAAGATCAAGGGTGTCCCAGCTGTTACTGCCACTGTTGCTAAGCAACCTTTAAATCGAAGTTCAAGAAGACAAAGAATCATGCTTGAAAAATTTCTCAAGTGTCAGTTTTATGTGCCCCCACCCTGGTTTTCTTCATTTTGCACCATTTTTCAATGTTTATACTCAGATACTTGCTTTTTTTCCCCTTTAAGTCAATATTCTATATATGAATCCACCATGCCACATGTTACTGGAATCAACTAAATATTTTGTTGATTTTCAAAATGCAATGTATATGTTTAACGATGGGGTATCTCTAACACAAAATAAACATATTTAGAGGATTTACTAGTTTTATTAATCAGAATAGGAGGCTGTATTAGGATTTAGTACTCTGCTGTAAGACTGTAGCATTGCTGTGCCTCAGAGTCTTATGAAATGACTCGCACATATCAATAGCTAGAGACCCACTGCCTGCAGAGAATTATAATACCCTCCTGTGCACTCTGAAATCTAAATTTCATCACCTGAAAAAGACAGCCAGGTCACAGTTCTATATGTAATAGAGAAAAACAGATGTGAAGTTAAGGAGCTTTGAACTTGGAATTTGTGACTAATAAAAATAGTTATTCATTAAAAAGAAAATATTTTTCAAATACTTCTGTAACCAATACTTTTTTTTCTGTAAAAGTAATAATTCAGACAACAGTGGCATATCTATCTAGTCAATAAATTAGAAAACATAAATCAGAAGTTTGGAAAGTAAATAGAAAGAATACATGTTGGTTTTACATTAAGTTTTTTTTAATAAGGTAGAAATTATAGGGGCTCTCAAGTCATAATCAAATATTCCTGACTCATTCACATGATAGAAAAGAATATCATGATGTGATTCAAAAATAGACATCTGATTAACTTGCTCATGTTTGTGCAACTATGCACAACTCCCAAGTTAGTCAATCCAGCTGAAGTTTATCCTGTTGCTGAGAATGAAGGTTTTGGTCAATACAGTACTGGTCCAATGGGATAGTCTATACTAACCAAAATATTTAGCTCCTCAGAAATTTTTGACCCTCTCCTAACAAAACACAAAACCATAGTATTGTCTTCCTGAAAAATCTCGTTAGTTATTATTGTCTGGCTGTCATCTAAATTCTGCTCTATCTCTAGGTATCTGTTTGTTGCCATGGTGGTGGTGGTTTACAAATTGCCATACCTCTTTAAATTGATATAAATCATTAATTTATTTATTTATTATTTTTGTCCTCTGGTTTCTTTAGGACTTCTTACTTCTATTGTTTTTAGTATCAATTTTTTAAAAATTTTATTCTGTATATATATGTAACTTTTAAAAATGTCATTTTAGTATTATGATCAGAAAAGCTATGTATGTAATGACAATGGGTTTTAGTTGGATACGTGTGAAAATAACCAAGGGGTCTTCACTGACAAAATAAATTGCTGTGTCGGTGCATCCATGTGAGTGATAGAGAGTCTAGAGTCCAAACTCCCTGAGGAGTAAATAAATTGTAGAGTGGAAATTAGCTTGAGACGTTCAAGGTTACAAGTACAAATTGATGTTTAGCCTGTGTATTTAGTATCACTATTAACTATACCTGTTGAAAAGCTGTTATAATAAGATTTCATAAACATGTTTGTGAATGTTGATCTCACTATTCTACCTTGACACGTGGATCCTCTACCACTTTTTTGTATTTACGACAAAAATTATCTCCACTTCTACATGGTTTCATTCATTTTGCTCCCTTCAAATTTTCCTCCTAGTTTGAAAATATGTGTGATTAGTTTGCTAAGGCTGCATGACAAAGGACTACACACTAGGTGGCTTACACAACAGAAATGTATTTTCTCTCAGTCTGGGAGCCAGAGTCCAAGATCAAGGTGTCAGCAGCATTGACTTCTCATGAGGGTCCTTCCCCTCGGCTTGGAGTTGGCCATTTTCTCCATGTCTTTAAATGATCTTCCCTCTGTTCACATCTGTGTTCTAAGCTCTTCTTTTTATAATAAAACCAGTTATATAGGTTTAAGGCACACCCTAATAACCTTTTTTTAACCTTAATTACCTCTTTTAAGATCTCCACCTCCAAATGAAGTCTTACTGATGTACTGGAGGGTAGGACTTCAAATAATGACTATTGGAGGGACAAATTCAGCCCATCTCTCATACAGATATATCATTCTAATAAAAACATTCCATGAACTTCTTCCCTTCCATTCTTCTCCATAAAATTGATTTTACCACCTTTTTTTCCTGAAAAAACTCAATAAGAGATTACTCTACCTCCATTCAGTCTGCAGCTTCACCTTCTATTTAACACTTAACTCATTATCTTTTATATTAATTTTTTTTCTTTCATTTTTCTGAAGCTGGAAACAGGGAGAGACAGTCAGACAGACTCCCGCATGCGCCCGACCGGGATCCACCCGGCACGCCCACCAGGGGGCGACGCTCTGCCCACCAGGGGGCGATGCTCTGCCCATCCTGGGCGTCGCCATGTTGCGACCAGAGCCACTCTAGTGCCTGAGACAGAGGCCAAGGAGCCATCCCCAGCGCCCGGGCCATCTTTGCTCCAATGGAGCCTTGGCTGCGGGAGGGGAAGAGAGAGACAGAGAGGAAAGCGCGGCGGAGGGGTGGAGAAGCAAATGGGCGCTTCTCCTGTGTGCCCTGGCCGGGAATCGAACCCGGGTCCTCCGCACGCTAGGCCGACGCTCTACCGCTGAGCCAACCAGCCAGGGCATCTTTTATATTCAATGCTGAGAAAATTTATTCAAACTGTTTCCAAATGATGTCCTTATTTTATATCTTCTAAAAGTGCTATATAATATTATTCATTATTTTATTATTATTTATTATATACTTCCTCTGGCCATTTTACAATGGTATTTATTTTCTTTAAAGTTCTGCTTTATGCCTCAAATCTTGTGTCACTTTTAAACATCTTTTTTCTTCCCTCCAGAGCTCAAACAATTACCCACAATGATTGATAGCATCTATCACATGTCTTGACACTATTTTGTTCAGGAACTCTCAATTTAATTAAAGTCTCTATACCAGAATTTCTATCATAAAGTTAGTTTGTTTGGTTGGTTTTAGTTTTTAGGTTGTTGTTTTTGTTCTTATGTGCTTTTTATTTATTATTTTAAAGATAAAGATTTCATAATTTCCACATTATATCCTTCTATTCTTAGGGAAAAGGTAAAATTTTTGCTGCAAATCAATGCAAAATTAGGTGAAAGTGTGGATTGACAATACAAAATATATATTTAAAACCTTACATATGCTCTTAGACAATTTTTTAAATGCTAGATATTGAACAGTGACCAAAGTGGACAAAGTCTGTTTTCATGGTATGTATAATCTACTGGGGAGAGACAAACACTGAATAAATATGGGGGAAAAATCTATTATGGCCAGAGAAGATAAAAGCAATCAAGACAAAACAACATTTGGATGATATAGGAGTACTTTTTGATGGAGTAGGTCTTGTATAAAATGGCCTTAGGAGTGAAAGTTAAATGTAGAGAAGGAGTGAGTCATGCAAATATTTAGAAAGAACATTTCAGAAAGTATAAACAGTACATACTAATATTGGAACATCAAGGAGTCGGAAGAAAAGTGAAAATGGTTGAAGCACATGAAGAGTGAAGCAGGAGAAGGGTGCTAGAGTATTAGATCTGAGCAGTCGAGATCAGACAGGGACTCTATGGCTTAGCAACAGCACTGGCTTTCATTTGAATGTGAGTGAATGTTTTGAGCAGAGGACCAATGTGATGTACATATTTTTTCATGGTTACTCTAATACTCTTTTTGATCATCATGGATTTACTTGCACTAAACAAATGTTTCAAGCAAAAATAATAAGAAAAGCTGATTTAAAAATAATCAAAGCCATAAAAAAACTGATGGCTTTTCCAGAACTTGAGAGTCAAGAATCCAGAGACAGGAAAACCATAGAGAGCTGAGCTGACATTTTACTGCAGATTTTCTGATGCTTCAGCAAATGTGCTCCAGAAGGCCAATACCAAGAGCCACTGAACCAGAATAATTTTAGACATCTCACATAACTAAATAGTCAAAATTGAGGTAAGAGCTGTCAAGAAGGACAGAACATAGAAATATGCTAAGATCTCAGAAATGAAAATCCAAAGACAAGTAAGCTTGAGCTCCAGATTCTCCAGTTTTTCCACTTGAGTTTATAAAGATAAATAGTAAAAATACAAATCTAGAAGAAACTGTATTAATATCAAATATATTAACTGTAAGTCAAAAGTAATATAGAAAGACACTTAGGCCTTGGCTGGATGACTCAGTTTATAGAGTGTTGACCTGGTATGGAGACATCTAGGTTTAATCTTCTATCAAGACACAAAAGAGAAGTGACCTCTCACTCTCCCCCATCTCTTTTTTCTCCTCTCACAGCCAGCAGCTCTATTGGTTCAAGTGTGGCCCCAGGCACTGAGGATAGCTTGTTTGATTTGATCATCAGCCCCAGACAGGGATTGCTGGGTAGATCCAGGTCAGGGTGAATGTGGGAGTCTGTCTCACTATCTTCTGTCCTATTACTTAAAAAGAAAAGAAAAATAAAAAAAATGAAAGAAAGAAAGACACTTAGTAATAATCAACTCACAAGTAAAATTAAGTAATTCTAAATTTATGTGCACCTAAGAACATAACTTTGAAGTTGTTAAACAGACAAATCTATAATCCTATTAGAAGATTTTATGACACACCTCTCAATGAGTACCTTATTCCATTTGGGCTACTGTAACAAATATACAATAGATTAGGATGGTTTATAAACAACAAAAGTTTATTTCTCATAGTTGTAAATATTGGGAAACCAAAATCAGATGTTGGCAGATTCAGCATCTGGTGAGAGCCTGCTTTCTGGTTCACACACATTGGCTTTTCATTGTGTCCTCCTGTGGTGGAAGGGACAGGGGACTCTCTGGGGTCTCTTTTATAAGGGCACCAATCCCACTCATGAAGGCTCCACCCTCATGCCATCATCACTGCCCAGAGGCCTCATCACACTGGGGATTAAGTTTCAGTGTATAAATTCCAAAAAGAGCACAAATACTCGATCTAAAGCAATAGATGATAAAACAGCAACAAAATTAAAAGCCATAACATTAGGTTTAAAGAATGCTTTTTAAAATGTATAGATGTTTAGCAAGAATGATCCAGAAAAAAAAAAAAGACTAAAAACAATTAGCTGGCCCTGGCCGGTTGGCTCAGCGGTAGAGCGTCGACCTGGCGTGCGGGGGACCCGGGTTCGATTCCCGGCCAGGGCACATAGGAGAAGCAACCATTTGCTTCTCCACCCCACCCCCCCCACCCCCGCCCTCCTTCCTCTCTGTCTCTCTCTTCCCCTCCCGCAGCCAAGGCTCCATTGGAGCAAAGATGGCCCGGGCGCTGGGGATGGCTCCTTGGCCTCTGCCCCAGGCGCTAGAGTGGCTCTGGTCTCGGCAGAGCGACGCCCCGGAGGGGCAGAGCATCGCCCCCTGGTGGGCAGAGCGTCGCCCCTGGTGGGCGTGCCGGGTGGATCCCAGTCAGGCGCATGCGGGAGTCTGTCTGACTGTCTCTCCTCGTTTCCAGCTTCAGAAAAACAAACAAACAAACAAAAAACAAAAAAAACAATTAGCTGACATTTAAAGACTATAGTAAGTCTCTGAGTTACAAACATCTGACTTGTGTACAACTCGTACTTACAGACAGAGCACCATAAGGGCTATTGGTAATTAACTGCACTTGAACATCAGTGAAAATATCATAGAGTTATTCTTGTCCCATGGCAAAGAACTAACCAATGAAGACCTATGAAACTAGAGCAGCAGACAATAGCATTTAGGGAAGAAAGCAGAGATGGAGAAACAGCAGAAAGGAAAACTTTTCTAAAAATGAATTAGCTGATGCTTTTTGTCTCATTGAAGCAGGAATGACAAAGTTAGAGGAGCAAGATCCTGATAAAAAAAAAAAAAAAAAAAGAGGTTCACCAAAACTTTACATAAATTTCTGAAGGCCTGAAGTGTTATAGGGCCATTTATGATGAGAAAAAGTAAAGCTCTGTACAAACCTCCCTTGATGCTTACTTCAAAAATTAAGCCCTACCTTGCCCAGGCAGCTCAGTTGGCATCGAGCTGAAGCACAGAAGTTGTCAGTTAGATGCCTGGTCAGGGCACATACAGGAACAGATCAATGTTTCTGTCGTCTCTGTCTGTCTCTCTCTTTCCTTTCCTCTCTCTCTAAAATCAATAAAATAAACACTAAAAAATTAAAAAAAAAAAAAAATTAAGCCCTGACTCTCTAACACTAGTCTCATCCTCGCCAACAAGTTCATCATCTTCTGCATTATCTAAAATTGTTTAAGGTTGTATTTCAAAATATTTAGGTATTTATATGCACAGAAAAGTAAAAATAAATACTATGTTAAGACAGACATCTAAGTTGCATTTAAGAGGTAAATGTACTTGTTCCAACCTACATACAAATTCAACTTAAGAACAAACTTACAGAAACTATCTCATTCATAACCAAGGACTGACTATATATCACTACTGATCAAATAGATATGAAAATCAGGTTGATACATATTTATATAAAATTATGAAATTTAGATGGGATGAGTAGATTTCTAAAAAACATGACTTTAATTGAAAAAATATATAGAAAATCAAAAGAGATTTTATCTTACTAAATTTAATGGAGTGATGTTGATAAATAAAATTATATAGATTTCATGTATAGAGTTTTTGACACATGATCTGTATATTGCACTGTGTGTCCATGACCCAAAGTCAAGTCATCAGCCACCACCATGTATTTGGCCCCCTTTAAATTCTAGTACCCTACCATTTCTCTTCCCTCTGTTTACCACAGTACTGCTGTCTGTATCTATGACTTTAAGTTTTATATTCCACATGTAATAAAATGTTTCTTTGCTTTTTCTGACTGACTTATTTTGCTTGGTATAAGACTCTTGCCTGACCAGGTGGTGGCGCAGTGGCTAGATTGTCGGACTAGAATGCAGAGGACTCAGGTTCAAAACCCCGAGGTCACTGGCTTGAGCATGGGATCGTAGACATGACCCCATGGTCACTGGCCTTAGCCCAAGGTTGCTGGTTTGAGCAAATGGTCACTCTCTTTGCTGTAGCCCCCTCCCTACCATCAAGGTACATATAAGAAAGAAATCAACAAACAATTATTATGCCACAACAAAGAATTGATGTTTCTCATCTCTCTCCTTTACTGTTTGTCTGTCCCTCTCACAGTCTCTCTGTCACATACAAACAAAAAAATAAAAGATTCTCACAGTCCATCTGTGCTGCTGCAAATGGAATTATTTCATCTTTTCTTATGGTTGAGTAGTATTTCAATATATATGTGTACCATATCTTCTTTATCCAATCATCTATTGAAGGATATTTGGGATGTTTTCAAATCTTGGCAACCAGAAATAATGCTGCTATGATCATTAGGGGTATATATATCTTTGCAAATAAATGTTTTCAAAATTTCAGGTAGATACACAGAAAAGGGATTGCTAGGTCACATGGTAACTCTATTCTTAACTTTTTGAGGAAGTGCCAGACTTTTTTCCGTAATGGTTGTACTAGTTTGCATTCTCACCAGTAGTTAATGAGAGTTCCTTAATTCTTTCCAACTTCTCCAAAACTTATTATTACCTGTATTCTTGATAATAGGCATCTTAACAGGTTGGACAGGGCATCTCATTGTAGTTTTTATTTGCATTTCCCTAATAACTAGAGAAGTTAAGCATCTTTTCATATATCTGTTAGCAATTTGTATGTCTATATGGAAGAAGTGTCTGTTCAGGTCCTCTGCTCATTTTTTTTAATTGGGTTGTTTGTTGTTGAAGCGTATGAGTTCTTTATATATTTTGGATATTAACCCTTTTATAGGAGCTGTTGTTTGTAAATATCTTCTCTTATTCAATGGCTGCATTTTTGTTTTGTTTAAAGTTTCTTTTACTGCACAGAAACTTTTAGTTTGATATAGTCTCATTTATTTATTTTTGCCTTTACTTGCCTTGATTTTAGAATCAAATTCATAAAATCTCTAATACCAAGGTCCATGAATATAGTATTATGTTTCCTTCTATGTAATTTATTGTTTTAGGTTTTATATTTAGGACTTTGATTCATTTTGAATTAACTTTTATACATGGAGACAAACTACAGTCTAGTTCATTTCAGTTTCCCCAGCACCATTTATTTTTTTAAATTTTTTATTATTATTATCTTTTAAGATTTTATTTATTGATTTTTATTTTGTTAAATTTTTTAAAGGTTTTATTTATCTATTTTATAGAGAAGAGAAAGAGAGAAGTGGGGTAGGAGCAGGAAGCATCAACTCCCATATATGCCTTGACGAGGCAAGCCCAGGGTTCTGGACCAGCGACCTAAGCATTTCATGTCGATGCTTCCACTGCGCCACCACAGGTCAGGCCCCAGCACTATTTATTAAAGAGGCTCTCTTTTTTTTTTCATTGTATATTTTTAGCTCCTTTGTTAAAAATTATTTGTTCATATACAAGTGCTTATATATTTGGGTTCTAAATTCTGTTCTATTGATCTGTGTGTTTGTTTTCCTGACAATAACATGTTGTTTTAATTATCATAGCTCTGTAGTATAATTTTAAGTCAAGTTGTGTGATATTGCCAGTTCCGTTCTTTTTTCTGAGAATTGTTTTGGCTATTTGGGGTCCTTTGTGGTTTTATATAAATCTAATGATTTTTTTTCTATTTAAAAATGAATGTCATTAGTATTTTGATAGGAATTGCATTAAATAAGTATATTTTTTGGATAATATGAATATTTTGACTATGTTTCTTCCAACCCATTAAAAAAATATATTTTTATATATATTTATATATTTATATAAAAATATAATATATTTTTATTTCATTGTGTCTTTTTTAATCTCTTTAAATAATGCTTTGTAGTTTTCAGTATACAGGTCTTTTTTTGTGACAGAGAGAGGGACAAAGAGAGGGAGAGATAGGGACAGACAGACAGAAAGGGAGAGAGATGAGAAGCTTCAATTATTTGTTGTGACGCCTTAGTTGTTCTACATTTTTTTAAGTTTATTTCTAAGTATTCTATTCTTTTTATTACAACTGCAAAAGGATTACTTTTAATTTCTTTTTCTGAAATTTCAATGTTAGAATATAGGAATGCAGTGGATTTTTGCACATTGATTTTGTATCCTGAAACTTTATTGTATTTGTTTATTTTTTAATAGTTTTTTGATGGAGTGTTCAAAGTTTTCTGTGTAAAGAATTATGTTACCTGCAAAAAGTGATACTTTTACTTCTTCATTCCTAATTTGTATGCTTTTTATTTCTTTCTCTTTCCTGACTGCTCTGGCTCATATTTACAGTTAAATAAAAATACTATTTAAAAAAAGAACTCAAAAATAAGCTTTCCTTTAAATGAAAAAACTTAAATATTAGCAAATCATATCTTGTTACTTATTATAAAAGAAATACCAAATTGCTTTTATTCACAGAATACAAGATTTGCATAAAAAATGAAATTCAATCAATGCAACAACTCTACTTATTCAATAGTGAACTTTAAACATCATGCCATTTTCTGCATAACTGTGCTATAAAGCTTTTGGTAACATTCCATATGAATTTATTTTAAAACTGTTAGCTATCAGTAAATGAATTTTTTTTAATAAATTTTTATTAATGGTAATGGAATGACATTAATAAATCAGGGTACATATATTCAAAGAAAACATGTCTAGGTTATTTTGTCATTAAATTATGTTGCATACCCCTCACCCAAAGTCAGATTGTCCTTTGCCACCCTCTTTCTAGTTCTCTGTGCCCCTCCCCCTCCCCCTAACTCTCCCCCTGTCCTCCCTCCCCCCACCCCTGGTAACCACCACACTCTTGTCCATGTCTCTTAGTCTCATTTTTATGTTCCACCAATGTATGGAATCATGTAGTTCTTGTTTTTTTCTGATTTACTTATTTCACTCCTTATAATGTTATCAAGATCCCACCATTTTGCTGTAAATGATCTGATGTCATCATTTCTTATGGCTGAGTAGTATTCCATAGTGTATATGTGCCACATCTTCTTTATCCAGTCTTCTATTGAAGGGCTTTTTGGTTGTTTCCATGTCTTGGCCACTGTGAACAGTGCTGCAATGAACATGGGGCTACATGTGTCTTCACGTATCAATGTTTCTGAGGTTTTGGGGTATATACCCAGTAGAGGGATTGCTGGGTCATAAGGTAGTTCTATTTGCAGTTTTTTGAGGAACCACCATACTTTCCTCCATAATGGTTGTACTACTTTACAGTCCCACCAACAGTGAATGAGGGTTCCTTTTTCTCCACAGCCTCTCCAACATTTGCTATTACCCGTCTTGTTGATAATAGCTAATCTAACAGGGGTGAGGTGGTATCTCATTGTAGTTTTGATTTGCATTTCCCTAATAACTAATGAAGCTGAGCATCTTTTCATATATCTGTTGGCCATTTGTATCTCTTCCTGGGAGAAGTGTCTATTCATGTCCTCTTCCCATTTTTTATTGGATTGTTTGTTTGTTTGTTGTTGAGTTTTATGAGTTCTTTGTAAATTTTGGATATTAGGCCCTTATCTGAGCTGTTGTTTGAAAATATCATTTCCCATTTAGTTGGCTGTCTGTTTATTTTGATATCAGTTTCTCTTGCTGAGCAAAAACTTTTTATTCTGATGTAGTCCCATTCATTTATCTTTGCCTTCACTTCTCTTGCCATTGGAGTCAAGTTCATAAAATGTTCTTTAAAACCCAGGTCCATGAGTTTAGTACCTATGTCTTCTTCTATGTACTTTATTGTTTCAGGTCTTATATTTAGGTCTTTGATCCATTTTGAATTAATTTTAGTACAAGGGGACAGGCTGTAGTCGAGTTTCATTCTTTTGCATGTGGCTTTCCAGTTTTCCCAGCACCATTTGTTGAAGAGGCTTTCTTTTCTCCATTGTGTGTTGTTGGCCCCTTTATCAAAGATTATTTGACCATATATATGTGGTTTTATTTCTGGGCTTTCTATTCTGTTCCATTGGTCTGAGTGTCTATTTTTCTGCCAATACCATGCTGTTTTGATTATCGTGGCCCTATAATATAGTTTAAAGTCAGGTATTGTAATACCCCCAGCTTCATTCTTTTTCTTTAGGATTGTTTTGGCTATTCGGGGTTTTTTATAGTTCCATATAAATCTGATGATTTTTTGTTCCATATCTTTAAAAAATCTCATAGGGATTTTGATGGGAATTGCATTAAATTTGTATATTGCTTTGGGTAATATGGCCATTTTGATTATATTTATTCTTCCTATCTAAGAACAAGGAATATTTTTCCATCTCATTGTATCTTTTTCGATTTCCCTTAACAATGCTTTGTAATTTTCATTATATAGGTCCTTTACATTCTTTGTTATGTTTATTCCTAGGTATTTTATTTTTTTTGTTGCAATCGTGAAGGGGATTATTTTTTTGAGTTCGTTTTCTAATATTTCATTGTTGGCATAGAGAAAGGCTATGGACTTCTGTATGTTAATTTTGTATCCTGCGACCTTACTGTATTGGTTTATTGTTTCTAATAATCTTTTTGTGGAGTCCTTCGGGTTTTCGATGTATAGGATCATGTCATCAGCAAAAAGTGATACCTTTACTTCTTCTTTTCCGATATGGATGCCTTTTATTTCTTTGTCTTGTCTGATTGCTCTGGCCAGAACTTCTAGCACCACGTTATATAAGAGTGGAGAGAGTGGACAACCCTGTCTTGTTCCTGATTTAAGGTAGAAAGTCCTCAGTTTTATGCCGTTTAATATGATGTTGGCTGATGGTTTATCATATATGGCCTTTATCATGTTGAGATATTTTCCTTCTATACCCATTTTGTTGAGAGTCTTAAACATAAAATTGTGTTGTATTTTATCAAAAGCCTTTTCTGCATCTATTGATAAGATCATGTGGTTTTTGTTCTTTGTTTTGTTGATATGGTGTATTACGTTAACCGTTTTGCGTATGTTGAACCATCCTTGAGATTCTGGGATGAATCCCACTTGATCATGATGTATTATTTTTTTAATATGTTGTTGTATTCGGTTTGCCAGTATTTTGTTTAGAATTTTAGCATCTGTATTCATTAGAGATATTGGTCTGTAGTTTTCTTTCTTTGTGCCATCCTTGCCAGGTTTTGGTATGAGGGTTATGTTGGCCTCATAAAATGTGTTTGGAAGTATTGCTTCTTCTTCAATTTTTTGGAAGACTTTGAGTAGAATAGGAACCAAGTCTTCTTTGAATGTTTGATAGAATTCACTAGTATAACCGTCTGGGCCTGGACTTTTATTTTTGGGGAGGTTTTTAATAGTTTTTTCTATTTCCTCCCTGCTGATTGGTCTGTTTAGGCTTTCTGCTTCTTCATGACTCAGTCTAGGAAGGTTGTATTGTTCTAGGAATTTATCCATTTCTTCTAGTTTGTTGTATTTGGTGGCATATAATTTTTCATAGTATTCTACAATAATTCTTTGTATATCTATGATGTCTGTGGTGATCTCTCCTCTTTCATTTTGGATTTTATTTATTTGAGTCCTGTGCCTTTTTTCCTTAATGAGTCTTGCCAAGGGTTTGTCAATTTTGTTGATCTTTTCAAAGAACCAGCTCCTTGTTTTATTGATATTTTCTATAGTTTTTCTGTTCTCTATTTCATTTATTTCTGCTCTGATTTTTATTATCTCCTTTCTTCGGCTGGTTTTGGGTTGTCTTTGTTCTTCTTTTTCTAGTTCCTTAAGGTGTGAAGTTAAGTGGTTTACTTCGGCTCTCTCTTGTTTGTTCATATAGGCCTGAAGTGATATGAACTTTCCTCTTATTACTGCTTTTGCTGCATCCCAGAGATTCTGATATGTCGTATTTTCATTTTCATTTGTCTGTATATATCTTTTGATCTCTGCGCTTATTTCTTCTTTGACCCATTCATTTTTTAGAAGTATGTTGTTTAGTTTCCACAGTTTTGTGGGTTTTTCCCCCTTTTTTTTGCAGTTGAATTCTAGTTTCAAGGCTTTATGATCAGAAAATATGCTTGGTACAATTTCAATTTTTCTAAATTTGCTGATATTGTCTTTGTGGCCCAACATATGGTCAATTCTTGAGAATGTTCCATGTACACTAGAGAAAAATGTATACTCTGTCGCTTTGGGATGAAGTGTCCTGTAGATGTGTATCATATCCAGGTGTTCTAGTATTTCGTTTAAGGCCACTATATCTTTATTGATTCTCTGTTTGGATGACCGATCTAGAGCCGTCAGTGGAGTATTGAGGTCTCCAAGTATGATTGTATTTTTGTTAGTTTTTGTTTTAAGGTCAAAAAGTAGCTGTCTTATATATTTTGGTGCTCCTTGGTTTGGTGCATATATATTAAGGATTGTTATGTCTTCTTGATTCAGTGTCCCCTTAATCATTATGAAATGACCATTTTTGTCTCTGAGTACTTTTTCTGTCTTGTAGTCAGCATTATTAGATATGAGTATTGCTACACCTGCTTTTTTTTGGGTGTTGTTTGCTTGGAGTATTGTTTTCCAGCCTTTCACTTTGAATTTGTTTTTATTCTTGTTGCTTAAATGTGTTTCTTGTAGGCAGCATATAGTTGGATTTTCTTTTTTAATCCATTCTGCTACTCTGTGTCTTTTTATTGGTAAGTTTAATCCATTTACATTTAGTGTAATTATTGACACTTGTGGGTTCCCTACTGCCATTTTATAAATTGCTTTCTGTTAGTTTTGTATCTAGTTTGATTCTTCTCTTTTGTTTTTCTATCACTTGTTTTTGTTTGTTTGTGTTCCATACTTCTTTCCTCTGTTGCTACCTTTTTTAAGTCAAGTGTTTTTGTGGTGGTTTTTTCAAGGGTGGTTACCATTAAGTAATGAAAAGGGTACCTACCATATTCATTGTAGTACCCTATCTTATAAGTATTTCTGCACTTCATCGTCCTTTGCTACTGTTAATCTCCATCCTCTCCCCCCTTTTTTTTCCTTTGTTGTCACAGTTTAAGTTTGGTTTTATTGTGTTCTTGGTGGAGCTGTTACTTGTGGTGTTGTTTTCTTTTGTTCTTTGAATCTGGTTGGAAAACCCCCTTTAGTATTTCCTGGAGTGGGGGTTTTCTGTTGATAAATTCTCTCATCTTTTCTGTATTTGTGAATGTTTTTATATCTCCTTCATACTTGAAGGATACCTTTGATGGGTATAGTATTCTTGGCTGAAAGTTCCTCTCTTTCAGGGCTTTAAATATTGGGGTCCACTCTCGTCTAGCTTGTAGAGTTTCTGCTGAGAAATCTGATGATAATCTAGTAGGCCTTCCTTTATATGTTGTACTCTTCTTTTCCCTGGCTGCCTTGAGAATTTTTTCTTTGTCATTGGTTTGTGTCATCTTTATTATGATGTGCCTTGGAGTGGGTTTGTTGGGGTTAAGAAAACTCGGTGTTCTGTTTGCTTCTTGAATTTGAGGCTTTAGTTCTTTACACAGGCTTGGGAAGTTCTCGTCTATTATTTGTTTGAGTATATTCTCCATTCCATTTTCTTTCTCTTCTCCCTCTGATATACCTATTATTCTTATGTTATTCTTTCTGATGGAGTCAGATAATTCCTGTAGGGCTTTCTCGTTTTTTATCATTTTTGAGTCTCTTTCTTCTTCTCTCTGTTGTGCCTCAAGTTGTTTGTCTTCTATTTCACTAATCCTATCTTCAATCTGGGCTGTTCTGCTAGCTAAGCTTGTTACCTCGTTTTTCAGCTTGTGAATTGAGTTTTTCATTTCTGTTTGATTTGTTTTTATAGTTTCAATTTCCTTGGTAATATATTCTTTGTGTTCATTGAGTTGTTTTCTGATCTCCCTATATTGCCTTTCTGTGTTTTCTTGTATATATCTGAGTATTTTTAAGATTTCTATTTTAAATTCTCTGTCATTTAGGTCCAAGGCTTCCAATATGTTTAGTCTTTTCTCCATAGATTTTTCCACATCTATTTGTGTTACCTCTCTTTCTTTTGTATCCATAATATTCTATTTCCTCTTTCTTATTGGCATCTGAGGGTGGTTTTGTTGATAGCACTAATTAGAATTAATAAAGAGTAAAAAATAAAAAAAATAAAAAAAAAAAAAGGTAAAACACCCCACAAAAAAAAAACAGTAATAATTTATTATTTCCCCCTTTTTTTCTTTCTTCTCTTTCCCTCCTCTCCCCTCCTCAGGGAAATATCGTGCCTATAATGGAGGGCCTGATTTGGGGTGAAGAGTTCAAGGGGCAAAAAAAGGGGAGTAGGGACCTACTAAATGCAAAAAAAAAAAAAAAAAAAAAAGGAAGAAAATCTTAGACAAGCATAAGATGATTTGCTTGTGAATGATGGTCAACTAAGAGATATAATGAGAGGGATAAGAGGGAACCAGAAAAAAAGACAAAAAAAGGAATAATAAAGAAGAAAAAAATAAAAATAATAAGTAAAAATCTGTTGTATTAAGTGGAGCGAAGACTAAATACAATGGAGACCTTGGGTTGGGAGAACCCAAAATGCCACAAGAATAAACAAACAAGAAAAAAACAAAAACAAAAGCGAAAAAGAAAAATAAAGCCAAAAAAAGCCTTGAGTCCCAAATTAACTAATTTGTTCATGATTGAGGATTAAATGGGAGGAAAGTAAAACGAGAAAAGAAAAAACGAATAGAAAGGAAAAAATAAGAAAAAGAGAAAAACGAAGGAAGAAATAAAAAAGGAAGAGAAAAAACAAAATAAAGCAAAACAAAAAAAAAAAAAAACAAAAGAGGAGAGAGTGAGAGTTAAGTGTTTTGGAGTATAACCTTAAAGGAGGGTGAGGATGAAGAAGAGAAATAAAATGTAACACTTATGGGTAGTGTAGTTCAAGAGAAGGGAAGCATAAGATGGGCAGAGAATAGAAGGACCGAGGTGGAGGAAATAAAGGCAATAAGATAGAAGAAACAAACAACAACAAAAAAAATTAGTGGAACAAGTTGTAAAGTATGTGGATTTTTCTTGATTTTGAGAGGTTAACTTCTTCCTTTTTCTTTTCTCTCCCTCTTCCTGGTCGGTGACTCTATACCCCAGGCTCTGCCCCTGTGTCACACTTAGGTAGGGATTTGCAGTTGATGGGATTCTATGGCAATGTCATATAATTGGCTTTAGTCTTGCTGGTAGTCAAGGCTTGTTGGCGTTTGCAGGGTCCAACGATGAGAGAGTTTGCTTTCCTGGATTCTCTCTCCTAGTCCCCCCTTCCTAAATTAGCAGCCTGGTGATCCAGCTATAAGGCTGCGACTGCTTCTGCCTGGGGAGTAAGAGGCTCAAAGAGCTGGGAAATCCCCACTCTATCCCCACTCAGTGCAAGGCTTTGGGAAAGGCTCTGGCAGTCAGGGCCTCCGGTGTAATCAGGCGGGGATGGGAGTCAGTTGTTGTCAAGGTGACTGTTCAGCGCCTAGCATTCAGTTGGACCTCTCAACCCAGGCTTTCCACCCTTTGTAGCCTGTTTTAGCTGGGAAGAAGAGGCACTAGTCTCTGCTTGCGACTAGTGTAGTATAGATCTTATTATCTGCCAAGTCCTTCTTGTTAGCGTTTATCCCTGAATATGGAGGCTCTATCAATCAGAAGTTGCCCCCGCCCCTTTAGCGAGAGGCACTAAAAAATATCACACCTCTTGTCTTGGGTCACTGAACTGAGAGAGATCTTATCAATTAGAACCGAGGGTGCGCAGATTTCACGGGTTAAGCTAATTTCAGTGATTGGGTCGCAGCTGTGCTCCCGAAGGTATTTCAGGCTGCCTGCGCGCGCCCCTCCCCCAATGCTTGATTGTTAGCTTGAATGGCTGGGTGAGGTGCCCCGCCCACGGAGAGAATCTCCCAAGTAGGGAATACCGCCCTGGGGCCTCTCCCGCTCCCCCCGCTGCTGGCGGCTGGGGCGCACCGGGCGCAGGATGCTGGGGCACCCTGGGTGTGCGGGCCAGCAGGGCGCTCTGTGCGCGTGGAATGCCCAGGGTACACGTGCGAATGGGGTGCTCCGGGCACCGGTGGCTGGCGACTCTCACTCGCAGTGCGCGGGCCGCTGAGAATGTTAGCGGTGCTCGCTCTGGAACCGAACCGGGCGCGCGCCTGTGGCTGCTCGCGGCGGCTGCTCGCGGCTCCCGAGTGTGGGCTGACTCACCACAGGCGCACTCCCTCGCAGCTTGAATGAACGTCCCTGCGGTAGCTTCCTCCACACCCTCGTCTCTCAGATTCAAGTGATAACAGTCCTTTCGCTTTCAGTTTGTGTGGAACTCTGGAATGCTTCGAGGATAAATTTTCCTGTTTCTAGTTGATAAATTTGTTGTGATTTTGGGGAGATCTGTGGGACGCGCTGCTCACGGCGCCATTTCCGTGACGTCACTCTAGTAAATGAATTTTTAAAAATAAAAATCTGCTTAAAACAAATATGAAAGCCTTATTTTAAACATTTTATTTAATTTTGAAAATTTAAGCATTAGCTCTGTATCTCTATTTCCAGATAATATGACAGAGTCTTTGTCAGGATAATAAAGCAATTAAAGTAAAATGTTTAAGAACTAGAAATGAAGTCTTAGCCTGGTTGATCAGTTAGTTAGAATGTTATTCCAACATGCCAAGGTTGTGAATTTGAGTACTGGTCAGAGCACATACAAGAGTCAACCAATGAAAACATGGATGGGTGGACTGCTAAATCAATGTTTCTCTACCTCTCTCTCTTTCTCTCTCTCTAAAAAATAAACAACAATAAATAAATAAAAGTTTAAAAAATAATTAGGAAGAAAATATAAAATAATTTCCTTACAAAGGTTAGGATCAGAAATATTCCTAGATCTTTATATATTTTTAGAATAAATAAGTGACTTTTTCAAGTTGTTAGATGAGAAAATTTGCATGAATTATCTATACACCAAAAATAGACAAAAAAACTATTCAGAAATAAATTAACTTATAATAGGCTTGTTAGTCATTAATCACCTAGCAATAAGTTTTGTGAAGAATGAACCTATATCTACACTAAATTAGAAAACATTATTGAGCTAATTACAGAATGCCTAAGAAAAAGAAGACTAAATATTCATGGATTTGAAAACTTACAATTGTTAATATTTTCACTCTTTTTAAATTAATCTATATAATCGGTATAATCCTAATTAAAAGTAATTAATATTAACGTTACTTTCAAAATATATACAACAGTTCATTTTATGTGGATTACAGACTATATATATAACCATGTCTTCCCAAAAAATTAATAAAAAAATTAATTTTTTTCTTTAAGTGAGAAGCAGAGAGGCAGAGATTCAGACTCCCACTTGAACCCCAACTGGGATCCACCCAGTAAGCCCTTTATGAGGCGATGCTCTGCCCAACTGGGGCTGTTGTTTCGTCACTTGTCAACAGAGCTATTTTAGTACCTGAGGTGAGTCTATGGAGCCATCCTCAGCACCAGGGCCAACTTGCTCCAACCGAGACATGGTTGCAGGAAAGGAAGAGAGTCAGAGAGAAAGAGAAAGGAGAAGGGGAGGGGTGGATAAGCAGATGGCTGCTTCTCCTGTGTGCCCTGACCAGTAATCAAACTCAGGACGTCCACTCATTGGGTCTGCACTCTACTGCTGAGCCAATTCTCCAGGGCCTAAAAAAATCGTTTTAAATCATAATATAGAAATTTTGAAAAAAGAGTCAAAACAATATCTTATTAGACCAAAATATAACTGAGTATTATTTTGACTTCAGAATAGGCAAAATTTGATAAATATATCACAGATATTAACAACAATAAAGGAAAAGTATAATTTTAACTATATTTACACTTTTAAGACAGTAACAAGTTATAGCTTGAGAGAAAATGTTTGTGATACCCAATACTGACAAAGAATTTATATCCAGATAGTTAAAAAAATCTCAAAAAAATAATTGGCAATCTTATAGAAATTGGAGAAGTCTTGAACAAACACTTAAAATAAAGAGTAACAAATGACTAATAGGTATACATAAAGATGTATATAGTGTTGAGGAAACTGTATATATTCTCTTATTTAATTAATTGTGTTTACATAGATGCTAGTGTCGCCCCCATTGCATCCCCCCTCCCTGTATTCCCCTCAACATATCCCTTTCCCCCCTCCCAACAGCTCCCTCTCCCCTTCTTTTCAGGTTTAATTCCATTCCTCAGTTCACATTGTTCCTTGGATTCCTCAAATGAGTGAGGTCATATGATATTTTTCTTTCTCTGCCTGGTTTATTTCACTTAACATAATAGTTTCCAGGTCCTATTATGAGGAAACTGTATATTAAATGACAACTAGAGCCCTGGTTGGGTGCTTAGTGGATAAAGCATTGCTCCTGTGTACCAGAGGTTTCAGGTTCAACCCACAGCCAGAAGCAATTAGTGAGTATACAACTGAGTGGAGCAACTTAGTGAAACAACAAGTTGATGTTTCTCTCTCTCTCTCTCTGTCTACTTCTTTCTCTCTCTCTCAAACTAATGGTAAAATTTTAAAAATAATGACAACTAGATATTACTAATAACAAATAATAAAATTTATAAAGCCAAAGAACAAATTGTTGGTCAAGACATGCTTCAGGTGAAGGCTCATTAATACTAATGGATGTGTAAATCTCTACACCACTTCAAGAATCCTTTGGTCCTTATCTCTGAAGTTTATTTTATGCATAAGCTCCAACTGCATGTCAAGATGCATACCTAGGATAAAAGGATATATATTTTCCAAAAATGTTCAAACAAAATGTCTAGGCTAGCATTATCTGTGAGAGCCCCAATCTGGATAAAAGCCAAATAGTAAATGGATATACAAATGTGGTATATTTATACATTGAAATACTGCATAGCAATGAGAACATCAACTCGAGAAAAGATTTGGAGTTTTAAGAAAAGAAATGCAGAACTTGATTTTAGTCATGCTAACATTAATAAGCCTACTAGACATCCAAGCAAGCATTATTGGCTAGAACAAATTGAATATCAGAAGGAAGATAGGTAATTAAGATATAAATTTGAAAAATATCACTTTTTGCATGATATTAAAGTCAGAGGACTAGACAACATCAACTAGAGAATAAATGTAAAGAGCAAGATGGTGGCCACAAATAGATCTTTGGTCATTACTAAATTTAGATTAAATGAGATAAGGAACAACCAGCAAAGAAAAATAAAAAAGGCCTGACCTGTGGTGGCACAGTGGATAAAGCATCGACCTGGAATGCTGAGGTCGCCAGTTCAATACCCAGCACTTGCCTGGTCTAAGGCACATATGGGAGTTGAAGCTTCCTGCTCCTCCCCCCTTTCTCTCTCTCTCTCTCTCTACTCTCAAAATGAATAAATAAAAAAAAATTTTTAAAAAAGAATAATGAATAAAGAGTGATGTCTTGATACCACATTATAAAATATTTTAAGAAGAAGTAAGTGATTACCTGTTTTAGGTTTATCTCAAAAGATAAGATGAGATTGTAAGTCGAATTTCAAATTTGGTAATGCAGATATTATTGATGGTTTTAGCAACAGATGTTCATATTGAGTAGTGAGAATAAAATCCGAACTGCAAAAGGTGCAAGAATGAATAAAAAGTAGAGAAAGTAAGGCAATTCTTTTGATCATTTTTCTATAATCTAAAGCTAAGAATTAAGATTAAAATTGGGGGAAGGGTACATGGTAAGATGTACTTTTATTTCACCTTTTTCAATTGAAAATAATTATAGCTGACAAGAGGTTCTAATACACAGTAGAACTGGGGAATGGAGTGAGAAAGGGGAATTGCAGGAGGGTCAACATTTTTGTATAAGTGAAAGCGTAATCAGATTGCATGGAGAATATAGTGTTAGTTGGAATCAGAAATATTACAATTTATGTAACAGAAGAGAAGGCAAAATATATGGGTATGGGTGAAGGAATTGAAAAGACCCCAGGTGGGATACATAAAAGAAAAAAAAATATTTAACATCCTTATTTCCCACCAGGCTTAACCTACAGTCTCTATAGTGCACAAAGAGTTTAAAATGTTAGAATATGGAATATAATATAGATTAATATTCATTCCAAGTTTGTTTCAGCCACATATTTTACCAAGCAAATAATAGATAATTTTCTGCTGAATGCATATGTAAGAAAAAAAAATGTTTGAAATTATATTCACCCTCAGTGAGCAAAATCCCAGAAGATTTTTGATGACATTCTGTACCAAATTTCTGTAATTACTTATATCTATAACTCTTCTCAAGTTAGTTATGTATGCTATGTTTATGATCATATTGAAATTGAATTTTATTAGCCCAGCAAAGAAAGCTTCAATGAGAGATGTAGCCCTGGATTGGAATTTTAGAGAATAACAATCTCTTTCCAGCTTAGAGTCACATAATCTTCTAGAAAAGAATTTTTAAAAAAAGAAGAAGACACTTATTCAGCTGAAGAATAAAAGTCATTGGAGGTTAAGGACCTCTCCAAAGATCTGGATTTGACAGGCTGACCAACACTATATTCTAATCAACAATCAAGTTATACATAATAACAAACCTAGTTGAGTTGTATACTAATCCACATCTATAATGTTTCAGCCACATTTAGAATCAAGCTCTTGCCTGAGCATCTACCTGGGATTCTGAGGACCCAGGTTTGAAACCCTAAGGTTGAGGCTTGAGCATGGGCTCACCAGCTTGACCCCATGGTCGCTGGCCTGAGTTCAAGGTTGCTGGCTTGAGCAACGGGTCATTGGTTCAAGCATTTATGCCCTAGTCAAGGCATGTATGAGAAAGCAATCAATGAACAACCCAAGTGCTGCAACAAGTTGATGATTCTCCTTTCCTCCTTCCTCCCTTCCTGTCCATGTGTATGTGTGTGTCTTCCTCTCACTAAAAAAAATAAATAAAATTAATCTCTTAATTTGGATTTATCCCTGTTATTCTTATTATCAAGGGAGTCAGTATTTATTTTTTACCCTATTTAGAGTCCGACTTTTCATTCCATTGATGCAAGAAATACAAATCTTGGGTTTGTTACACTTTCTGGTAAATAAATAAATATTCCATTGTATTTAAAACAACTATTTCTCTTTATGGCATGCCATTGCTTATATTCTATAAAATTTGTCTATGTAAGCAGCTACCTTTTTCACAAAATTTCTGTTGATGGGAATATAGTCTTATCAGATTAGAAATCAAGATTTGACTGGATATTTTACTACTGTCCATCATGACTATTACATCACTTTCCAGTGAATGTTTTTTTGTGTGTGTGTTTTGTTTTTCTTATTGCCTCCTCTTGATCTGCCGAAGGATTCCAAACTCACAACTTTTACTTAGGATCAGTACCTTTCAACCTATTCTAAGGTACTGAGCTCTGTATTACTTTAATTTATTTAAGTGTCATACACCTGAAATTAACTGAATTAAATAAAGGGGAAATTAGGTGATAAGGACTTCTTGAAAAAGTTCTTGGTTTGATTATAAAATTAAAGAGAGAAATGAAGAATGAATCCTTGAGGGAAAAAAAAGGAAAATGGAAGATCTGGAAATCTCAGAAACAAGAATTTGATGTTTGCTTTTCTTTCAGATTGTCATGGAATAACTAACTCTGTGTTATTTTACAATTTTTAAATTTCCAAAAGAAAATGTGTAATTCACATAGAATCAATCAAAAGTTTGTGACCAGCAAGAAGATATTTTTACCAGATATATGGTCAGAGTGGTGAGTGGAGAGCTTATGGTTATACATACAAAGTATGTGATATATATATTTATTATATATATTACAATATATTATATATATCATATATATTCTCTCTATATAATAGCTACCACTCTGGAAAATTTAGAGCATTCCTTCATTCTTTTGTCTTTTGTCTTCCTCTTTCACTTTAATTAAATGTCAGGTTCTATGATATATTTTTTAATTATACAATCTTAATAGCTTTCAATTTAAATTGCCCCTTTCTATAGTCTTGGGATGACAAGTGTCATCCCTCTTCTATTATTTCATCTTCCAATCCAATTTCCATTGGCATAAAATCTAAAACTCTACATATTACATTCTAGCCTTCAAAACAAAACAAAAAAAATTTAAATCAATCAAACAAACAGGTCTTGAGATTGCCTGGGGTGCAATTCCACAAAACAAACAAACAAACAAAAACAGAGAATGCTATGTGGGGAAAGAGGACATTCTGAGCTGTTTAAAGAAAATCAGAGGTAAAGAAATGTGGAAATATGTGGCTCATTTTAAAAATTATTAATATTAAATTACCAGTGTTTTAACTAAAATAGTAAGTACAAATGATGGGTAGTCCATAATCACAGAGGATAATACCTTCTCAAATTTCCTAAGAAAGCTACATGGTAACATAGCCATTTTAAAAAAAATGCACTTCAGTTTAAAATATATAATATTTATTAGTTGCAAAATTTGGATTATACTAATAGTCGTCAAACTTTAGTTCCCAGTTAATAATTTAGACTACTTTATAAAAATATAGTTTCCTTCTTAAGACCTGGTAATATGGTCAATAAAGTCCTTTTGGGCCCCAGGAAATGATATATTTATATTAGGCAAACACTAGATTTCTTTCAAGATGCCCTTGGAAGACAAAAAGATTGAGAAAAATTCAACTATACTTATAAACATTTGTAAATTGCTTTTAATTTTTTAAAATATCTATTAATATACTAGTGTATTTTGTGTAGTAATTATTAAGAAAAGGAAGAACTCATGTTCACTTATTTATTGGGATCTTTCTCATAAAAAATGAGGAAAACTAAGACTTAGGCATGGTCTCAAGATCATACAGTAACTATGATTCAACCCTTATTTACTATTCACTTCACTCCCTCAATTTGCCATCGTCTTAGCTTTCAAAGAATGTTCCAGAAAATACATAAGCATAAAAAAAGAATAATATACTTAATTTCACTAAATAAGATAAGTACTTTATTTTTATCAGCTGAAAGCAGAGAGAAGTGTTATTCCTCCTGGTGTTTCTCAACCAGACTCTTTTGCATGATAAAACAATTTCACTCTCATTGGCTTATTGTAGCATTGAAGTTCATTTCCCATCCATCTACATTCCAAATGTGCACCACAGTGGTTTAGTTTTCTATCCATCTGCTGCAGCAATTCCTTCCCGTCTATGCTAATGATAGAAGGGCATGGAAAAAAAAGGGCCATGTGGTTGTTTCAGTTTAGTTTTGTTTTTGCAATGCAGAGGCACTTGGAGCAGCAGGTCAATAAATTCTGAAAACTGCATCTTTTTGACACATGAGACCTTTGTAGAATGAATCAAAGTGAACTCCCATGAATAAATGCTAGTGTTTAATAATCATTCCATTTATGGAAGCTTTATTGTGAATTTATAAAAGCAAGGACAACATTCCCTTGCTAGTCCACAAATCACCATCAGAAGCGAGGCAATCTTTGAATAAACAGAGCTGGACTACATTGCGGGCTTGGCAGTTGTTATTATTTAAATATAGATGGGGGAAGCAAAGACTGGGAGCAGTTGTCCTGAAGCAAGCAAATGACAACCCCCACAACTAAAGGGGAAAATGTTAAAACAATAAACAAAAGAGAAACAATTACTTGCTCATTATAAATATGTCATATTGCATTCTTTATTTTGATTGTGGAAAATTAGCCATTGACTACCAGGAACAATTGATTTTCCCTCACAGCTGTTTTCTAATTACATCTGAACACTGAAAATTCTAGTGCAGCCATTCAAGCTGTACAAAGAGAATTTTCTTTTATTATTGTTGCTGTTGCTGCAAGCTCTGCCTAGCAGCATGACTATAGTTAGATGTTCTGCACTGTACGTCTGTGGTATTTATATTATAAGCCACGCTTTTCAGGGATACTATAAGAAACTCAAATATTTTAAATTATATAGGGCTGGATTTGATGTACAAGCTGTTTGCCCAGATGCTATTACGTGGGCTTCTTTCTTTTATCACCATCAAAACAAGGGGAAAAAAAGAAAGAATAGAGATAGCTTAAATCAGTGCAACTTGCATCATAGCCAATTGGATCTATTTTTGTCATTGTGGTTTCTGATGAGTGTTTTGGCTCAGTCTTGCTGAAATGGTGGAGGGTGATGGGCAGTTTCCTGTCAGTTGATTCTGTGGGTGAATTCTAAGTAAAGAGCATGGAGATTATTAGCAGGCAAGATTCCAAGATTTCAGAGAAGCAATTGAAAGTTTGGATGCTTATCCTAAGCTCTTCAGAATTTTCCCCCAAAATAATTTCAGTTTTAAATGAAGCCAGAAATGTGAAACATGCCTTTGGGAGTTTTCTAGGACTTGTGGTTAGTGATTCTGGAAAAAGAGTTAAGCTAATTCCTTCAGAGTTTAGGATCTTTAATTAATCCTTGCCATAATCAGTAATGTTAACAATTCTACAAGAATAATGTAAATCTTAAAATAAGCTTATTTTTTTTCCAATGACATAATTATTAAAAATTATTTACTTCAAACAGAGCTGGTCTTTTTGTTGTCATTTATTAAATAATTGCTCTCCAACCTAGAGGTAACCTTAACCACAAATCAATTTATTTCTAGTCTAGAATGAGAACACTAACCTTTATAGTGCCTCAGCTGATGCACTGTAACTTTGTAGTGCTATTTTATTTAGAACACTGAAGTAGCCGTCCAAAGTTCATTTTATCTTAATATTTATTTTGCCAAGATTATGACTATGGTAATATTCTAATCTCTTTCAAATTTTTTAAATTTTGGATAAATTTTATATGTGACTTTTAGAAATAAATAAAGTAAAAAAAAAAAAAACAGAAATAAAACAACAAAAAAGAATCAAGAAAAAAAACAGAGTCAGTGAGTAAAGTGGAAAAAAATTTACTCAGGAACTATTACAATAAGGGGAAAGAGAACTGAGTATAGAACTGGGCTCAATTCCAAATACAACATGAACAAATAAGGATTTATATTCAAGGAACAGGTTGATGGGGTTGATGGATGGAAAATTACTGAGAGGAAACATCAGGAGTAGTAAGTGGGGATTCTGACTTACTAAACCTAACATGATTCTTGCTGAAGGCAGTCCAAGATGATCAGATATCACTTGTAGGGTAGTGTGAAACAAAAATTTGATTAGATATTGACAGTGGGGGATTCTCACTAAATTAACACAGCAGGATTCTTGCTAAATCTGGACATGGCAAAGGATAGCTCCTGGTCAGACTTGGAGGAGCCACTCTAGTAAAAAAAAAAAAAAAGAAAAAAAAACACCTTTGCTAAAATGTATCGACATTACTTCAATTTTATTTCATTACTTATTTTCTTAATTTTTAATATTATAAAAGATGAAAGAAAATCATTAGCATCAAGTGTTCAAAACTCCAAAAAATTTTAGAAAAAAGAGTTTTGGGTATGATGTGGGTATATAGTTAATTTAATAGAAACAATTGAAAAATTCTAGAATTTTTCTCACATAACCAAATAGATCACTATTCCTACAAAAGTATTTCCTAACAGCATCAAAGAATGACAAATATATACTACTGTATAGTAAAGGTTCAGTCATTAAAATTCAAGGTGCTATAAACACTTCACATTTAAAAGAGTTTAATACACAGAACTAGAGGCCAGTATGACTGTTTGGAGGTGGGGGAATGGAAGTATGAAGCTTCTTTCAAGAAATACTTAAGTGAAAAAATCTCAGGAAGCCATTCATGATTTCAGTTGCCTACCACATCTCTGAAATAATTTTCAGCAGGTTTCTCAAAACTTATGGACAAAAACCCACATCTGTCATCTGCCAAAGCCTATGTATGCATTTATCCTCTGCTATTAACTGAGAACAATGGCTTCTACTAATGCAATCTCAGATAATTTTCTCTCACCATCTGAATATGACTGAATCCAATGATAAGGAAGGTCAGAATATGTAAGTATATGCCTCTGTGGAATAAGAAACAACTTACAAAGTTAGATGTGATTATATAACAATAATGCCTGTAAGATACAATAGGAAGATATATTTGAATACAATAGAAATCTTTTCTCTAAAAGTAATAAAGTAACAGAAATAGTGATTGTATCCCCCATACACCTGTTCAAAGTAATAATCTTTGAATTTTTCCTTATTATATAGATTTTTCCCTGGACTTAATCTATATCAGTTATTCAATAAAAGCAGCACAAAAAATCCTAAGAGGAGGGAGGTAGAGAATAAAATCATATGACTGAATTTTCTAATCTTCCATTTACCAAAACAACAAATCAAATACTTTAGTTCTGTAAGGGTGATATGACAGACAGTTATGACATAAAATAAGAGTTTAGATATTGTGCTAACACTATGAGGAAATTATAGAAATAATATCTATTAATTGACAATATCCATATGACAATGTCTACTCAGGGCAATTGAATTCTTTTTATTATAGGTTACCATAAAGATAAATTATATGATATGTAGAAGCAAAAAACATGTATGTTGAGTATTTTCCAAATAGTTGAACTAGGACTATGTATGTGTGGATATTATAAAAACTATATTGTAGGTAAATATTAGGAAGATTTTCTAAATATTCAAGTATATATAATTCACCATTTCCCATGCCTAGAAATAGCGAATGATTTTGCCATCTTGCCAAGAACACATAGAGATTATTTTGCTTGGTTGTTTAGTGGATAAACATAAAGCTTTATTCCAAATCTTATATTCTAAATATAATTACATTTTTAATAAATTCAATTTTTAATAAAGCCAAGATGTCTTCTAAGATTAAAAATAATTTACTTATATATACTATAAATAATATAATTTTAAAAACTTAGTCAATAGTCAGTGAATGATGGGTTCCTTGTACTTATTCTTATAAGAAACCTTAAAAATAGAATTATGTTTGGACTAAATGTATGTGTCCCCATAAAATTCATATGTTGATCTCTAACACCCAGTGTGACTGTACTTGGAGATGGGGCCTCTAGAAAAAAAAATTAAATTTAACTAAAGTCATAGGGTGGAGCTCTGATTCCACAGAATTAGTGTGCCTACAGGAAGAGACACCAAAACACTAATTGTCCCCTCCTTTCTCGTTCTTTCTCTCTCTCTTTTTCTCCACCCCGTACCAATATGCACAAAGAAGAGATCTATGAGCCTCAAGCGCAAAGGTGCTGTTTAGAACCCAAGGGGAGAGCTCACCAGATGTCACCTTGATTTTGGAATTTTAATAACCAAAAATTATGAGAAAATAAATTTTGTTTTTTTAAGCCACCCAGTCAATGATATTTTGTTATGGCAGCCTAAGTGAACTAATACAGAGTATAATAAAATTGAGTTGTTGATACACTAAATCAAATGAAATATTTACTTTTGGCTTGGTTTATTGAAATTATCCGGGAATGAACATTATCATGGCCACTCACTCATAACATGATATCTTTATTTCCAATCAAGTATTTAATCTCACTACTTTGTAGTTTTTTAAATGTGTACTCTATACTTTAACCAAATTGTGATGCTTTATGTATTGACCCTATATAAGGAGATATCACAAATTTGATTTAAGAATTAAATTCTACAATTTAAAAATGTTAAACTTATGTAAACTCTAAATACTTTTAGATGGGGAACTAAGTTTATTTTGCTAATAGTATATGAAACAAAATAAAACAGCCTTATTTTTGCTAATTTTTTACTATTACAAACCACTCTGCAATGAATATTTTATTAATCTTTTTAGTTTAAGTTACCTTCCCAACTAAGTCAAAAATTTAGAAATATAGCTTTTATTTTGGAGAAGATTCCAGATACCACAAATCAGGAAATAGGTAAAGGAAAGCAGGAAAGAAAGAATGGGCGATAAAGTAGGTCTTAATGAGTTAAATACCACAGTGAGCAACTACAATGCAGTCCTGATGGAGATTGTGTGAAATATGCCTAAGGATTATTCTAACAGAGTTTAGAAAGCCTGGTGGATTCAGCCACTGCCTCCCTATCCTTTATGTTGGGTGTTTCCCTGAGCAATGTTAATACAGACAGCTCCTGACTGCTGTCATGTCCATCACTTATGTCCATTTGTTCTTAGAGGAAGGACTCAATAAGAGAAGGGAGACCCAGACACATGTGGATAGAGTCTGGCAGCAGGTCAGTTCCTGTTTACAGAAGTAGGTGAATGCAGGGAGGTCAAACGAAAATGAGCCAGGCATGAACAGCATCTACTAAATTCTTATGCACAACAGGTACGAGTTTCTCAAGGGTACATATGAAGTAATGCCTTCCATTTAATTGTCTTTTAGCTGCATCTTCTATGTTACCAGATATTCCTGAAGTGCATCTCAGATAGGTACTGTTCAATGACAATTCTTAAAGAAGTATAGGTATCAACAATTTGGACTGACCAGGAAGTGGTGCAGTGGATAAAGCATCGGACTGTGACACAGAAGACTCAGGTTGGAAACCCTGAGGTCACTGGCTTGAGTGCAGGCTCATCCAGCTTGAGCGTGGGCTCACCAGCTTGAGCATGGAATCATAGATATGACTCCATGGTCACTGGCTTGAACCCAAAGGTCTCTAGCTTGAAGCCCAGGGTTGGTGACTTGAGCCCAAGGTCACTGGCTTGAGCAAGGAGTCACTCATTCTTCTGTAGCCCCCTGGTCAAGGCACATATTAGAACGCAATCAATGAACAACTAAGAAGTTGTAATGAAGAATTGATGCTTCTCACTTTCCCCCTTCCTATCTGCCCCTATCTATCCCTCTCTCTGACTCTCTCTTTGTCCAAAAAATAAAAAGAAAATGCAAAATCTGTTCAGAGACTAGAAGAAAATACTAGAAAATCATATATCTGATTTCTACTAGAAATATAGAGAGAATTCCACAATTATAATATGTAAGGAATCCAAAGATAGCAAGTGTGGGTGAGAATACACTATTGGTGAGAATACAAAAAGGTAATATTGGCAAGTTCTTTTATGATGTCTAATATGATCATATATTTACTCATCTTGTGACTCAAAATTCCAATGTAGGTGTATACTGAAGAAAATGAGTGTATGTTCACAAAAAGATCTGTCCTCAAATGTTTATAGCAGATACATACTGAAAGCCCCAAACTATTAATATATTAAATTCACTCACTTCAGAACAACTTCAATAGAATTATTTTAAATGAAAACTCATACATAAAAAGGTAATATAATATATAATTCCTTACATATAAAATATATATAGAAAGACACATCTATAGCAATAGAAATCAGATCACTGTTTTCCATAGACTGGCACTGGAAAGATTGAATTAACTACAAAGAGGATCCAGGGAACTGTTTCAGGTAATGAAGACAATTCTCTACAATGATTGTACAGTATAATCATTTGTCAAAACTCCTCTAATCTTACATTCCAAACTGATAAAATCAGTTTTACAAAAGTACAAATTATAAATTATACCTAAATAAAATTGATTTTTAAAAGTATGCTACTATTAACCTAAAAAAATGTCTTAGGCTATAATAAACAAAGAAAAACATTTATTTGAGCAAAACAGACTGAAATTTGAGAGGCAAAAATTCAGGTAGCAACCTAAATTGTATTCTGAAGAGAACAAACAAAGACAGGGTTTATTGAGGCAAAACATTTAGCTCCTCAAGGTAGGATGCTGGCTAGGTTAACAGCAGTTGGTTAGGTCCTATATGCAAATGAAAGATGCTGATTGTTGAAACATATTGGGCCCTTTCAAAGGCCCAATTGAATATTCAATTTCAAGAATTGAAATAGTCTGGTTGCAAAGATAAGGAGGGATTAATTAAAGTATGTGGTTACATAGTTGGCTAAAAAGTTAAAAAAAATTATGGGTGTAACCAGCATAAGCCAAACTTTTTCATTCTCCCGAAGCTTCATTTTAGTCCCCTTGAAATAAATGACTGGATGTTGGCAATTCCATTCACACAACACACAGGCAATTGATGGAGAAAAGATAGTCTTTTCCAAAAATGGTACTGAAATAACTGGACATCTATATGTAAAACAATAAATCTAGATACTAGCATTTTGTTCTTCATACAAATTAATGTGAAATGGCCTGACAAGGTGGTGGCACAGTGGATAGAGTGTCAGACTGGGATGCAGGTGACCCAGATTTAAAACCCCAAGGTCACTGGCTTGAGCACAGGCTCATTGGGCTTGAGCGCAGGGTTACTGGCCTGAGCGTGGGATAATAAACATGACCCCATGGATACTGGCTTGAGCCCAAATGTTGCTGGCTTAAGTCTAAGGTCGCTGGCTTGAGCAATGTGTCACTTGTTCTGCTGTAGCCCCCCACACCCCCCGTGTTAAGCACATATGAAAAAGCAGTCAGTGAACAACTAAGGAGCCACAATGAAGAATTGATGCTTCTCATCTTCTCCTTTCCTGTCTGTCTGTCCTTATCAGTTCCTCTCTCTGTCTCCGTAACACACACACACACAAAAAAAAATTTAATGTGAAATGAATTATATACCTAGATCTAAAATGCAAACCTATCAAACTCCTAGAAGATAACATTGGAGAAAATCTAGAGACCCTTGGATATGGCAATGATAACAGAAAAGTCATGATCCATGAAAAAATAACTGATAAACTAAACTTCATTAAAATTAAAAACTTTTTATCTGTGAAAGATATTGCCAAGAAAATAAAAAGTTAAGCCAAAGACTGAAAAAAAAATTTGCAAAGACATATCTGATAAAGGATTGGTATACAAAATTGACAAAGAATGTTTAAAAGCTCAATAATAGCCTGACCAGGCGGTGGCGCAGTGGATAGAGCACTGGACTGGGATGCGGAGGACACAGGTTCAAGACCCCGAGGTCACCAGCTTGAGCGCGGGTTCATCTAGTTTGAGCAAAAGCTCACCACCTTGGATTCAAGGTCGCTGGCTCGAGCAAGGGGTTACTCGGTCTGCTGAAGGCCCGCGGTCAAGGCACATATGAGAAAGCAATCAATGAACAACTAAGGTGTCTCAATGCACAACGAAAAACTAATGATTGATGCTTCTCATCTCTCCGTTCCTGTCTGCCTGTCCCTGTCTATCCCTCTCTCTGATTCTCTGTCTCTGTAAAAAAAAAAAAAAAAGGCTTAATAATAGCAAAATGAATAAAAATAAATAGGCAAAAGATCTTAACAGATATTTGTTACAATCTCACCAAAGAATATATACATATGAAAAATAAGTGTATGAGAAAATATTCAACATCCTATATCATTGAAAATGCAAATTAAAATAACAGTGAGCTACTACTACACATATGTTAAAATAGCCAAAAACACTGACAACACCAAATGGTGGCAAAGATGTGGAGTAAACATTTCTCTTATTCATCGTTGACGGTAATGCAAAATGGTATAGTCGTTTTTTAAGAGAGTTTGGTGATTTCTTAACAAAACTATACATACTCTTAACATTCTTAATTCATAAAACAATGAGAGATAATATCTTATAAATAGAGAAATAAAACCCAATTGGAGTAGTTTTAAGAAGCTATATTTCACTGGTGCTTAGTATTTAGTATGAATGGCCCTGATGTAGCGAAACTTCAAAATGCTGTCTGTCGTAGCACAAGAGAAACAAAACAAAATCAAAAGAAGCTTCCTGATGCCTTAGCCCAGTTGTTTTCTTCTTCCCTCCATTCCTCAAGGATTAGAGAATAACAAACAAGAGAGACATTCACTTTATAAAAGTAGATACATTGAATATCATTGAGGTGCAATTTACTTTTTAGGGAGGTGGTTAAAAATCTGGAAGTAGAAAATCTCAGTGCAGCTGCTTATCTATTCTTGACTATTTTTAACCAAGCTATTAAATGTACCATGACAAGAAAAAGTTTGGAGCTTCAGCCCTTAATTCTGAATTCTACTTTCTGCTCTACGAGTTGATAATCCCCTAGAAAAAGATGACATATGGAAAAATCGAATATTTGAAAAAGAAAAGCAAAAGTACTATAAAAATTATTGAAAACATAATGTAAGATAAGAAAATTATAGAGAAGAACCAAAGGGACATAGTTTTTATAAATGTATAATACTTATATTGAAAATAAAAATGAAGTAGGACATGACCAGTGGTGGCACAGTGGATAAAGTGTCTATCTGGAATGCTGAAGTCACTGGTTTGAAACCCTGGGCTTGCCTGGTCAAGGCACATATGAGGAGCGACTACTGTGATTTGATGCTTCCCGTTCTTCCCCTCTTCTCTCTCTCTCTAAAAATGAATAAATAAAAAGAAGTATTCTTTAAAAAGATGAAGTAAAAATTTTATAACATAATACATCTGAAAGTAGCATCTTATTGAACTGCAACATTAAGTTTAAAAGCCCTCCCAGAAATCATCAGAAAAGAATAAAAAATATAGAAAAGAGAGGAAACTGAGGTAGACATCTATAGGATAGAAGTAGACACATGACTCCCTAAAACAAGAGTCCTAAAGGGGTTAAAATGTATACAGAGCAGAGAAAATACTTGAAAGCATTAAGATTGAACAAATCCCAATATTTGAGAGATGAATATCTCTTATTAAAATGCCTCATAGAATAAAGACAAGATCTTTTAAAAGCCATATCTGGGTACATAAATGTGAAACTAAGATTTTTCACAGCAATCAAAAAAATTCTAATCAAGTTAATATTAAAATTATGAACAATACTATGGACAAAATGATAATGGAGTAATATTTACAAAGTGTAAAAATAAATAAAACCTGCATGATACTATTATTTTTATGACAAACTGAGATTTAAAATAATATAATTAAAGATAACTCAGAAATTTGATTATACAAAAATATTTATTAGAGAATAGTTTATTTAGTGGATATGAATAAATCAGGGAAATATTAAATGAAATATGTAAAATAAGAGCAAGTAAACAACTTAGTAAAGATTTTTATCATCTAAAAGCAGCAAGAATAAAAAAGCAATAGAAATGGAAATTATGGCCATATCATTGTAGACTAAAACCACAGGGGACATTGACATTGTGAGAAGGTGATGTGGGCAGAATAATGAGAATCTTAAAGTAATGCTAGTCTAGTTCAAAAGAAAGACAGAGAAATAAATGGTTGAAAATTACAGAGAAACCCAAACATAGAGTTTTTATAAGCTACAAATAATACAAATAAGCTACACCAGAATTAAAAATACATGTAATATCTTCAAATCAAAAGAGAAATTTCTTTATTCTTAAAGTGAGAAAAAGTAAGTTAATTGACTATAAAATATGACAGAAATGTTAACATAGTTGTGATTATTGAAAATACAAATCACTTAAATTAATGACTCCAAAGTTGAGGGCCCCTCCAACAGTTGTTGAGGACACCTACACACAGTCTCTCACTGCATGATTGCTCAGGGTTATAATCAGGTGGAAGCTATATTGCCTTTTATATCATACCCTTAGATGTACTATAGTCTTGTTATTACTGCCTTACTAACAAGCTTGCCCAGATTAAACAAAGAGAATATAGATCCCAGCTTTCAATGGAAAAGCAGTCAAACACATCATAAGAGTTTATGGTATAGGAAATATTATTATAACCATCTTTGTAAAATAAAATATGCTACTCTGCATTCTGATTAAAGTAGTCCACTTCCCTCTCACATACAAAATAAAGCAATGACTGCCCTCCAAAACCCTAAGCCTTATCCTATTATAACATCAGTTCATCAAAGTCCAGGATCTCTTCACATAAATCTGGTTCAGCTATAGATGAGGCTCCTCGGGACCCATACCTTGTATAGAGTTTTTGTCAAATTGATGACCTTTGAACTAAAAGAACATGTTATATGTTCCCACAGAGGCAGCATTCAATGATGGGACAAGCATAGAATAACTGAGATAAACACTTTCATTCAAAAACCAGACATACAATAATTACTGACCCATAGTAGTTTTAGGACCCAGCCAGGCACATGTGGCTAATTCACCATGTAGGGCTAAATCGCTCTGATTAGGAGTTTTCAGTGTCTCCAGGCTCCATATCTGAGCCCTGGTTTTGCCGTCTGAAGAATCCTTTCTTCCATAAGAAACAGTATGTGTTTACAGCTGGGTCATTTCCTCAGCCTGCTTCTTGAGTGTATTCCTTAAAGGTGTGTGAAAGCTTTCTTCTATTTTATACTGTTCCTCCTGCTTTCAACTCAATATGATACTCATTTTAAAATGTAGTGTCTCTGGGAATCAATTTACAATATACTCCATTACACAAAAGTCATATCCACAGTAACCTTGAACTGGGTGCTCCCTTTGAATCTACTATATGACAGAGCATTAGAAAATCTATTTTTTTCCATAGAGATTGCCATGGAACATGCCATTAAGATCCTTTGAAGGCCTTTTACATGTGTTAAAGGGTCTAGAGGCATTTTTTAGATCTGAACAAATGGTTTTAAAGTTGCATCCTCAGTTTTATCTTTATTCTGAGACATTTTCCTGACAGTGCCTGGGAGTTACTCTGTGACCTATGGTTATTTCTTACTTTATAAAACTGTCCCGGGGAAGTTAGCAATGAGAAACAGTTTAATTTACAAACTCAGAAGTCTAGGATCATTTATATTAATAGTAAATTTTTCTTTTTTAAGCTTTATTTTCCTTTTTATTGAATTTATTGGGGTGATTGACACTGCTTAACAAAGTTATACAGGTTTCAGTTTTTGCACTGTCTCATTTTATATTTGGCAGCCAGGAAATTATAGGTGCCACACTGAAAACTTTTCTTGGAAATCTCCTTAGCTAGATCAAGTTCATTAGTGTATTTCTTATTTTCTACCTTAATGTAGTTGTTAGTTTTATATGTTATCCCTCTGCATAAAATGTTTTCTGTTAATCTAGCTTTTCCAATACCATTTTCCACACTTTCCTAAAACCATCACCTACAACCTCTTCATAGTTCTTGATACTTTTACAAATACTGGCTTCGATGCCCATTAGTCTTTCTCTAACAGTTTCCTCAGTAACCTTCCAACTTCTTCCCATTGACCAATATCTACACCACTAAGCTATAGTTTAGATTTTTGTAAAGGGAGCATCCCATTGCTGGTACTACAATCTATTCTGGCTATCTATTTACATATAAAAATACTCCCAAAATTAATGGCTTGAAACAGTTACCTTATAATGCTCACAGACTCTGTGAAACACCAAGCAGAATGGGCAAAATGGAGTGGTTTTGCTCTTGCATCTTGTTATATAAGGACTCAGTTGGAGAGAGTCAAAGATGGGCAATGACTGGCCAGCTGGAAACAAGATACGTCTATGGACTCCTCTCTTTCCGTGCCTGATAGTTAATGGTGGTTGTCACTGAAGATTTCAGATAAGATTGTTGTTCAACTGATAATCTGTCCTTCACCTTAGAATGACCGTTATATGTGACTTGAGGATTCTGACAGCATGGCAGCCTTTCTCACAGGGTGCTCAGAATTCCAAAGGCAAGTGTTTCAAGCAAAACAAGTAGAAACTCAGTTGAATTTTATGAACTAATTTCATGATATTAAAAAACAACAACAATTTATTCTGTTGAAAAATCTGAATATGGGACAGCTGGTTCATTTTTCTGAGGCTTCATCTGGGGCACTTGACAGAGAGCCAATTATTCACTTTCAAGATGATTCAGTCACATAGCTAGTAGCTCAGTCTGGAAGCTCAGCCAGGACCACTGTGTGCGTGAGTGTGTGTGTGTGTGTGTGTGTGTGTGTGTGCGTAAGTGTGTGTGTGTGTGTGTGTGTGTGTGTGTGCGTAAGTGTGTGTGTGTGTGTGTGTAGATAGAATGGAGATGTCTCATTTTCTATGTAAAACTATTCACAATCTACTAAGACTTTTATCAGCCGTCTACTTAGACTTCTGCACAACATAGTCACTCCGTTCTAAAAAAAGGTGTCTCCGTAAAATTAAATGAAAACTACTTTGTCTTTGATGACTCAGCTTTAGAAGACATAGCAGTCACAGAGCTTTATTTTTTGTCATAGTCATCAACATACCCATATCCAGGAGGAGAAAATGGATTCTACTTCATAATAAGAGGAGTGTCAAACTGCACATAACAGGAGACTGTATAATGAGAGAAATTATTTTAGGTACCTTTGACGAATGCAAACTACCAAGCCACTCTACTCTTTTACCTTTGTAAGGAGAGAGAGAAAAAAAGGACACATATATTACATGTGATATGAACAATCATTGATTATAAAATAAATTTTTTTATCTTCATTTACATAGTTGTCGTCTGAAACATTTTCTGGGTTTTTGGGTTTTTTTTTTTGTTGTTTTTTTTTTTGTGTGTGTGTATGCACACCAGAGACAGAGAGAGGAACAGATGGGAACAAACAGACCAGAAGGGAGAGAGATAAGAAGCAGCAATTCTTCATTGCATCTCCTTAGTCTCCTTCGTTGTTTATAGATTGCTTTCTCATATGTGCCTTGACCGGGGCTACAGCAGAGTGAGTGACCCCTTACTCAAGCCAACAATCTTGGGCTCAAGCCAGTGACTTTGGGCTTCAAGCCAGTGACTTTTGGGCTAAAGCCAGAGACCATGAGGTCATGTCTATGATCCCTTGCTCAAGCCAGCGACCTTGTGCTCAAGCTAGTGAGCCTTGTTCAAACCAGATGCCCACACTCAAGCCAGCGACCTCGGGGTTTTGAACCTGCATCCTAAACATTTCAGTCCAATGCTCTATCTACTGTACCACCATATGGTCAGGTTGAAACATTTTTTATTTTAGTATTTTTTTAATTAGAATAAAGTTTGGCCCTGGTCATTTGGCTCAGCAGTGGAGAGTCAGCCCAGCATGTGTAACTCCTGGGTTCAATTCCTGGTCAGGGCACATAGGAGAAGCTACCATCTGCTTTTCTACCCATTACCCTTCTCTCTCTCCCTCTCTTTCTCATCCCCTCCTGTAGCTATGGCTCAAATGAGCAAGTTGACCGCTGGCACTGAGAATGGCTTCATGGCCTGGCCTCAAGTGATAAAATAGCTCTGTTGCCGAGCAATGGAGCAGTGGCCCCCAGATAGGCAGAGCATCAGCCGCAGATGGGGGTTACTAGTTGGATCCTAGTCAGGGAGTATGTAGAAAGTTGTCTTTCTGCTTCCCTGCTTCTCACTTGATAAAATAAAATGAAAAAAAACTTTTAAATAAAGAAAAAGAAGAAAGTCTGAGTGTCTATGTTTTTTTATCCAGTTTGAGTCTAGTATACCAAACAAGAAAACATAGAGAGAGACATACTATTCAGCACACAGACATGCAGTTTGCTTTTTGTTGTTGGTTCTTCAGGCTTCAGAAGAAATTAAAATTTGATTTTAGTTTTTGATATAATCAGTACATTACAACTCCCATGAAATGTCTTATATTAGTAAATGAAAATTATCTTAATTATTATACTGAAGTGGAAATGAATATGCCAATTAGCTGATCTCTCTGATTATAAAAGGTTGGGAGTAAATTGTATAACATGAAGAGCTATTTAGTTTCATTTCATGACTTGATTTTAAAACAAAGTCAGTCTTAAACAGTTAAGCTTAGTAATTCTGTTAAAGTGATAACAAAATAAAGGATTTTCAGAAAGGGAACAAAACATTGCACAGCTGGATTTTTTTCACACAAAATTATATTTTATATTAGCAATTTATAGAAAAAAGTCATTTTCGGATTAAACTCAGCCTGGTCTACTCTTAAATAATATAGTATCTTTATTAAAACCACATGTAATTCTTCTGATTTGCCACATAAATGCAAATGGTGCTTTTACTTGCTTCATATCAGAAACATAAATATAGAATTGAATGCCACATTGAAAGTGTCACTAAGCACTGATTAAACTCTGGATATATTCGAACTCAACATGTAATTTTGAACAGGTATTTATTTTTATAAAGTTAATATGCTCAATGTGTCTAGATTGTACAACCTCCTCATGGGCAGAGAAATTGATATATAAAAAAAAACAGTGAAATCCTGCTATGGGAAAAGACTTTTTTATCTTGCTGATATAAGAAGATTAACAGAGGAGTCATAATTCAAAGGCAAGTATCTTTTCAGAAACACCATTTTTCATAGTTCTATTTGTTTTGAAATATTGGCTAAACAACTCAAACAATAAACCATATGAAAAAAATGTATAATAAACCGATTATGTTTTTATTAAGTTCTAGAGACAGAAATCCAGTTGAAGTGTATTTACACTGACAATTCAGCTCTGCCCAAACAACTGTTCCCTGAATTCCCTTCCCTCTATGATTAGGGTTAGAATTTAGGCACAACAGAAATTTTTGCCAATTTGAAGATACCAAAGACCATGAACCACTTTATTCTGAAGGTCTTTATGATGCTCTGCACTCCACTAGAGTTGACACAATTTGACAATACATTAACTCACTCTATTGGGTCAGCAGCTACCGGGATTCCTACAACTCCTTATTTCAGCATACATACAGCCAGAAACTAGCAATTTTGAGGTTGGAGACTATTAATGATACCCATGGACTTTATTTTTCTCTCTAGGTTCCAATTTGTTCTTACTTTCCTCCATCTTCAGGTCAAACTTTTTCTACCTTTCAGCTGTTCAGACCAATAGCAATTTCATGGTCAGCAGCAGACACAGTGGTATAAATCTTACCCAGAATTCTTCAACAGTTTCCACAATTACATAATTTCATCCCCCATAGTCAATCTCATCTTTGTTATAATTCATTCTATTACATTTTTCTGGTCACAGCCTAACCAATACATCAATAAAGTCAGTTAAAGCAGGTTTTAGAACACTTATTCTACATACATTCAGGGCTAAGCTATTAAATTTTGATCGTCTTTGCACATAAAATTTCCCAAATTTCCCTCACCAAACGTCTTTCCTTTTTTTCAACATTAAACAGAAATTAAAGAAACATTTACTGGAAGAGAACATAATTAAGTAAAAAAATGAACAAAGTATGAACATTCCTTCCTCAAGAATCTTGAACTATATATTACTTAAAAATGAAGTACTACTTTCTAATTATATTTGGTCATAATAATTATTTATAAAAACATATATGTAAAAATTTAATAAAATGTTTTATGATTATAAAAAAAATAATTCCATTCATTAACGATACACCTTCTATGCAGAAGCAGTAAGATTTAGGGTGACTGGATAGATAAATAAATAATGGCCTTGAATCCTCCATGTAAGCTTACCATAAACTAATATTTGTTGACAGTAACATGAGAATGGCTCTTCCTTGCAAACTTTAAGATCATGAATAATACAGGATCTCAGATAAAGTGACATTTGAACTGGGTCTTGAATAACAGGAAATATCTTCTGGTACACAGGAACAAATAAGTGATGGGGAGATAGAAGTAATATAAAAGAATAGGGACACAAAGAGCATATGATATCTAAGTAATTGTGACAAGGTTGATGCTATGAGGACCACACAGATTTGTGCTTTAGATGTTAATTCTAAACTCAATGTAGAAAATAAGTTAGAATGAGAATTTGAGAATGGGTCACTGGCATGCAAGCTTAGGCATTAATAGTTCAGCAAGAAAACATTTTATATCTTGATCTTGATATCTCTACAGAATACTAAGACAAAGATATCTAGTAAGATGATTTATATCTGGGTTTGAAAATCAGTTGAAAGGTGAGCACTGTTGATTAAAATTGATCAATCACAAGCATTTTGGGGATAATAGGGTAGAATAAGAAATATGGATTGCTTGTTAAAATAGATTTAGGGAAAAGGTCTCATTTTCAATTAACTTTTAAACTTAAAATGAATTATAACTTGTTTAAATAAATCTCCAAATAAAGTTAATATAAAGATATAAAATTACCTTTAACAATAAAAGCCAAATATTTTTCCTGAGATTGTACATTTAGATAGCCCTAGGGTCCCAGACCACTTTCAGTTCTCTAAGACGAAGTTCTTAATATCTCAAAGGTTTCTAAAGAGATTTTAACTATTCTATTCTCCACACTAGTGAAAGAAAAATGTAGTAATTCCTTGGGGAAATGATTTAATCATAGCTGAAATGTGGCATCTGAGAAACCATTTCTCACAGACCAATATTGGCTTCATACACACAAGTTATTACTTTACTGGAAAGATCTTTAAATGGGAGAACCAGAGTAGTTCATACTGTATTGCATAAACAAACAACAAAAAGCAGTGATAAAAAATGTACTTAATTTGAGGTTTTTATTTTAAAGAAAATTCCTTATTAGATAAAGCAAAATTAATTCTCAATACATTGATTAAATAGTGGTGGCCACTTAAACATATACTCATGTTTGGCAAAAAGAAGTAAACAAAACATTTGAGAGATTTATTAATCTAAATAAAAATTTCCTGACACTATGAAGTTGCCAAGTAGTAAAGTGTTGAGAACTAATTGTGGAAACTTTATAGAATGCTTAAGAAATAGATTAATTTACATTTCACTTATATATTCCTGGTATAAAAACACAATGGGGAAAATGTTATCTCTATGCATTATGCACCACAGGACTAACAAATGAAGCAATCTCTCCAGATAAATTGCAGATTAAAAGACAGTTTGTCAAAACAATGAGGGACTTTTTATGGTACACTATTATAGAAATGTAAAGATATCAATCATACTATATAAATAAGATCAAAGGAAAAAGGAATATTTAGATTTTTGAGGTATTATTGAAGCAAAAAAATTTATAGTCTAAGTGAAACAATTCTGAAATATTATTTAGATGGTAAACTGAAATTCTATTATTGGTATCATAAAAGGTATATTTTGATACAAAATGGTATATACACACACAAAAAAAAAACTAAGGCATGAAAATCATTAGAAATGTATTAACACAATATTATTGAGTATCTGCCAGTGTCATACATTTTTTTTGCCCAGATAATTTATAAGTGAAAATGTGTTGCCATTGTCTTCAAAATAATATTAGCATATTGATTAAAATCTTTATTTATTTATTTATTTTGTATTTTTCTGAAGTTGGAAACAGGGATGCAGTCAGACAGACTCCCGCATGCGCCCGACCGGGATCCACCCGGCATACCCACCAGGGGGCGATGCTCTGCCCATCTGGGGCATCGCTCTGTCACAATCAGAGCCATTCTGGTGCCTGAGGCAGAGGCCACAGAGCCATCCTCAGCGCCCGGGCAAACTTTGCTCCAATGGAACCTTGGTTGTGGGAGGGGAAGAGAGAGACGGAGAGGAAGGAATGGGGGAGGGGTGGAGAAGCAGATGGGAGCTTCTCCTGTGTGCCCTGGCCGGGAATCGAACCTGGGACTCCTGCACACCAGGCCGACACTATACCACTGAGCCAACCGGCCAGGGCCTAAAACCTTTATTTAAGGAGCTACTCCTTATAGTGTTGGCTACTCCTTGGTCTTGGCCAGTTTGCTCAGTGGTAGAGTGCTGGCCTGGTATGAGGATGTCCTGGGTTCAATTCTTGGTCAGGGCACACAGGTGAAGTACCCATCTGCTTCTCCATACCTCCCTCTTTCCTTTGTTTCTTTCTCTTCTCCTTCCACAGCCAAGGCTTCACTGGAGCAAAATTGGCCCAAGCACTGAGAATGGCTCCATTGCCTCCACCTCAGGTGCTTGAATGGCTCCAGTTGCAATGGAGCAATACCCTACATGGGCAGAGCATCACCTCCTAGTGAGCATGTGGGGTGGATCCCAATTGGGCACATGTGGGAGTCTGTCTCTGCCTCCCAGCTTCTCACTTCAGAAAAATACAATAAAAATAAAAAAAGATAGCTACTCCTTATAATGGTGGTATATAAAATTCTCCTCTTCAGAAAACAAATTAAAAACTAAACTAAATTGTCCAAATGAAAAAATAAAAACCTACAGTAAACACATTTAAAATCATTAACTCAGGAAGGGTTGTTACTTTGTCAGGTAGGAACTGTAGCACATCTGTGGCCTTCTTGCTACTTGAGGGGGTCCTGAGAATACTGGGAAGTAAATTCAATAGAAACTACAGAATAATCAATAGACTCTGACTCAGTGTGGAAACCTGTGTTGAATAAGCACACAGATACTTTAAGCAACTATTTTAAATATTTTTAAATAATAAAGGAAAAATATTTTAACATTAATGGAAATATACTAAGAATGACAAAATAGCATTCTAAAGGAAATTTATAATAATTAAAATGAAAAAAAAATCACTACATGAGTTAAACATCATTTTGGAGATAGCAGAAAAGAATCATTGAATTTGAAGATATATTAGGATAATTATTTACTGCAAAATCAGAGAAGCAAAAGTTGGAAGAAAAATAAATTGAGACACAAAGAACTGTGAAACAATGTTAAACAATCCAACATATAAGTAACTGTCCCCCCTAAATTAAAAAAAAAGAGAGAGAGAGAGGTTTGACCTGTGGTGGCACAGTGGATAAAGCGTCGACCTGGAAATGCTGAGGTCACTGGTTCGAAACCCTGGGCTTGCCTGGTCAAGGCACATATGGGAGTTGATGCTTCCAGCTCCTCCCCCCTTCTTTCTCTCTGTCTTTCACTCCTCTCTCTCTGTCTCTCTCTCTCTCCTCTCTAAAAATAAATTAAAAAAATGAAAAATCAACTCATTGGAAAAAAAAGAGAGAGAGAAAAGATAAATATATTGGAAAAACAATAGCTGAAACTAACAAAATTTTGATAAAAACTTTAATTTACAAATCCAACAAGCTCAAAATTAGTTAGGTGTAGACACATTTTTCTCAAATTGCTAAAAGCCAAGACCAAAATGAAAATCTTAAAAGCAGCTAATAGCAAGAAAAAATGTCACCATACCTACAAGAAACAACAATTTGCTAATGACTAATTTCTCATCAGAAATAGTAGAGGACAGAACATAGTGAAATGACTAGTTAAAAGTGCTATATATTCAACATTATTTTTCAAAAATAAAAGTAATATCGATTTTTTATTTAAAAATAAACTGAGAGAATGTATGTCTAAAAGACCAGCTTTTTAAGAAATAGTAAAGATAGCCCCTTAGAACAAAAGAAAATGACACTAAATTTATAACTGAGCTGGAGAGGAAGCAATAGAGAACACTAGAAATGGTAAATATAAGGGTAATTACATAATATTGTTATATATTTTTTCTCTTGACTTCTTAAAATTCATATGACTTCAAATTAAAAAAGGGTATATACACACAGCAGCAGAGGCAGAGATGAAGAAAATAGTTATTATGAAAAAAAAGTTGCTATTTTTTTAAAATATTTTTCCAAAGTTAGAACTGGGGAGACAGACACCCACATGCACCAGACCAGGATCCCACCACTCCCCGGCATGCCCACCAGGGGGCGATGCCCTGCCCATCTTGCGTGCTGTTCCATTGTGGCTGGAGCTATTCTAGTGCCGGAGGCGGAGGCCATGGAGCCAACCTCAGTTCCGGGCCAGCTTTGGTCCAATGGAACCTTGGCTGCAGGAGGGGAAGGGAGAGATAGAGAGGAAAGAGAGGGGGAAGGGTGGAGAAGCAGATGGGTGCTTCTCCTGTGTGCCCTGACCGGCAATCAAACCCAGAACTTCCATACACGGGGCCGACACTCTACTGCTGAGCCAACTGGCCAGGGAAAAGTTGCTAGTTTTAATCAATCAAAGTCAATAACATTAAATAAGTTATAATAAATTAAAATACATATTGTAAAAATATGGAAGCCACTAAAGAATTAAAAGCAGAAACAAGGGAAGGTAATCAGGTCTCAAATTGCTTTCCAACATTGGAGTGGAGATTCCAGCTAATAAAATGAGCAAGAAAAAAAAGTTATACAATTTGAAAAGAGAAAATAAAACTTTTTATTCACAGGTGGTGAAATGCTGCTTGTATAAAATCCTCAAGACTCTACAAAAGGGTTAGTTAAATTAATAAGTGAATTTATTAAAGTCATAGGATACAAATTTGTATGCAAATATTAATTATACTTTTACAGGTTTTTCTCAAACCAAAAATAAAATTTCACAAAATTTATATTAATAAAAATAAGAAAAATAAATTATAAAAATTAATAAAAGTGCAATTTATGTATACTAAAAACTAAAAATTGCTGAGAGAAATTAAAGAAGGTCTAAATAAGTGGTCAGTAATACTTTATTCATTTATTAGAATACTCCATCATCTTATAAAAACAGTAGTTTTTCTTAAATTGATATGTGAATTAGAAATATTTCTAATCAGGCTGACTGGTCTGGTACAGTGATTAAGGCATCAATCCTGAATGCTGAGGTTGCTGGCTCTGAGTGTGGACTCAACAGCATAGGATCCAGAGATTGATTAAAGGATTGTTTACATGATCCCAGATCTTGCCAGCTTGAGCTCAAGGTCACTGGCTTCAGCAAGGGGACACTGGCAAAGCCCTGGTCAAGGCACTTAGGAGAAGCAATCAACGCACAACTAAAATGAAAGCAACTACTAATTGATGCTTTTTACTTTCTCTCTCCCTTTTCTCTCTTTCACTCTATCTTTCTCAAAAATAAAAATTCCCTATCAAAATTCTGTATTTTATGGAGATAATAGACAAGCTGATTTTGTTATTTATATGGAATTCCAAAGAATTCACAACAGAAAAAACTCTCTTCAAAAAGTAGTACAATACTGGAAAATTATATAATTTTAAAACATACCCTAAAGTTTTGGGCCTGCAGTAACCAAGACAGTGCAGTATTAGTATAAGGATAGATTATAGATAAATGGAAATTAGTAGAAAGCTATATATTGACCCAAAGACATACAGTCAGTAGATTTTCCACAAAGATGCCAAGGAAATTCAATAGGGAAAAAATATACTTTCAATATCTTGTAGTCGAACAATTGGTTAAAACCAATGCAAAACAGGCCTGACCTGTGGTGGCGCAGTGGATAAAGCGTCGACCTGGAAATGCTGAGGTCGCCGGTTCGAAACCCTGGGCTTCCCTGGTCAAGGCACATATGGGAGTTGATGCTTCCAGCTCCTCCCCCTCTTCTCTCTCTCTGTCTCTCCTCTCTCTCTCTCCCTCTGTCTCTCCCTCTCCTCTCTAAAATGAATAAATTTTTTAAAAAAGATTGTTTTAAAAAAATGCAAAACAAACAAAACAAAACAAAAAACAATGCAATAAAAAAGGAGAAATGTAACTCTTTCTATACTATACCCCCAATAATTATCTCATAATTGATCATAGCTCTAAATATAATAAATAAAGTATAAAACTCTAGAACAAAATGTAGAAAATTTGTCTTAGATAGAAACAAACAAGAAAAATCAAAAGCTGGAACCATAAAAAGGAAATCTTGATAAATTGTACTTTGTCACAATTAACAATGTTTTATCTTAAGAAAAAAATAAACACCATTAAAAAAGTGAAAGTGCAAACCACAAATTAGGAGAAAATGTTTACAAAATATAAATCTCACAAAGTACTTGTATTGAAAATATATAAAGAGATCTTACAACTCAGACACAAAAAAACCCAATGAGTAAATTGCTAAATAACATATTGATATATAACCAAAAGAGATGCTTAAAAAGCATACAAGAAAATAAAAAGATCTCAAAGGCACTTGTTTTTAGAGAATAGAAATTAAAAGCACAATGTGCTACTACTACTATATGCCCACTAAAATGGCAAAAATAAAGAGGACAGACTTTGTCATGTGTCAACAAGGCCATAAAAAACAGAACCCTTCAAACATTATTATCAAAGATGCAAAATGGGTAGAAACTTTAAAAAATAACTTGACAGTCAGTGTGTGCATGTGTCTGTGTGTGTTTGTGTGTGTTTAAAGTAAAACACATATTTACCATAATATCTGGTAATTCTTCCCCAAAGAACATATTCAAGAAAGATGAAAACATGTGTCTACGGAAAGACCTGAATGTGATGATTATATCAGCATTATTAGTAATAGATGAATACTGTAACAAACAAAATGTCTTTCAACTAGTGAATGAGCAAAATATGATATATATGTGTATGCACAAGTAATTTTGAAGTATCAGTACACACAAAATGTAGATGAATCTCAAAAAACACCATGATAGGCCCTGGCCGGTTGGCTCAGTGGTAGAGTATCATCCTGGCATGTGGAAGTCCTGGTTCAATTCCCAATCAGGACAAACAAGAGAAGCACCCATCTGCTTCTCCAACCTACCCATCTCCTTTTGTTTCTATCTCTCTTTACCGTCCCACAGCCAAGGCTCCATTGGAGCAAAGTTGGCCCGGGCGCTGAGGATGGCTCCACGGCCTCCACCTCAGGCACTAGAATTGCTCTAGGTACAATGAAGCAATGCCCCAGAGGGGCCTAGCATCACCTCGTAGTGGGCATACCTGGTGGGTCCCAGTTGGGCTCATGTGCAAGTCTGTCTCTGCCTCCCTGCTTCTCACTTTAGAAAAATACCAAAATAATAATTATAATAATAATAATAATGTTAAAAAAGCAAGACACAAAATAACTATATGCTATATAATCTCATTTATGTAAAATTTTTAGGAAAGGGAAAATGTAATGTGCACACATGGGTATACAATGATGAGCAGTGGTTGACTTCAATAGGCATGAAGGAATTTGGGGCTGATGGATACATTCTAAAACTGATTTTTAGTGAGCAGTGCATGATACACATATTAAAATCATTGACATTTACAATTAGCATGGGTGAATTTTATGGCATGTAAATTACACTCAATAATGATGACCAAAAAATTTTATCTTTTTTTCTTTTTATTTTTTATTATCTTTTAGTGACAGAGAGAGAGTCAGAGAGAGGGATAGATAGGGACAGATAGACAAGAACGGAGAGAGATGAGAAGCATCAATCATTAGTTTTTCGTTGTGACACCTTAGTTGTTCATTGATTGCTTTCTCATATGTGCCTTGACCGTGGGGCTACAGCAGACGGGGTAACCCCTTGCTCGAGCCAGCGACCTTGGGTCCAAGCTGGTGAGCTTTTGCTCACACCAGATCATCCCAGTCCAATGCACTATCCACTGTGCCACCAACCAGTCAGGCTAAAAAAAATTTATCACAGTACTAATATATATATAAAATAGTATGAAAATTGATATTTAATGAAAGTATGTGCAGAAAGATATTATATGCAGCAGTATAGAAGCAAAAGTTAAATTTGTTTAAGAGACAGATATCTGAAGTGCCGAAACTTCAAAAGAGAATAAATATTTTTAAAATGATATCTTCTGGCATATATAATGAATGAAATCCTAAACATTAGTGAAACTCCCCAAAGCCAAAATAAATATGTATCTTAAGAAGTAGGGGAGAATAATAAATGCAAATCACTGTTTTTGTCTTTAACTACTTGCATGACTAATATGTATTTTTGAGAGATATGACTTTTCTTGAACACTGGGGAAAGAAGAAATTATAAACAACATTTTATAAGGAATAAAATACACACATCTGCCGTGTCTAGCATTTTAATGAAAAATGAAGTATTTGTCATTTCAAAATTTCAAAGGCAAAATAACTCCATCATATACAAATATTTTTATGTATTTTAAGGACATATTTTTATAACTTGATAGACATGTTTTTAACATTCAGAAATATAGTATGTGAGGTTTAATGTAGCCTATAAATATTAAGCTTTGTTCAATTTAAGAATCTAGTTAGTGAAATAATCTGGATATATATATATATATAGACTTTTTTACAATGTCTCCCCCCTCCCCCCTCATGATGTCAAGTTTTCATGATTGTCAGGGACTTTATTGCAGGCTTTCTTTCTCTTTCAATCATATAATTTTCTACTACTCAGGATTGCTAAGTGTTTTCATATAGCTAACTTCCCATTTGAGATCTTCACTACATAGACATTTTATAATTTATGTGTCTTCTAAACTCCTGAGGACCCTAACACTTATCATTTAAATCTGTTAAATTAATTTTCCACTAATAGCATGTAAGCTATAATTGAGGACTTTAGAGACTCTTATGAAAAATGTGCAGAATATTAATATATGGAATTAATGACATTCAATTTGCTGATCAGAAGATTTATTTTCTTCATTCTAGTTTATTCATAAAGAAATATTTGTTAAGTTACTACTATGCTCCTGATGTTAGCATTTTCATTGTTACATCATTGAGGCTCATAGGTGACCATTGGATAAATGCATAATCAAATCTAAAATGTCTTCCATCTGAATGTTTTGTGTCAAAATGACTTAACAAATAAAACATGTTGAATAGTTTTACTTCAAAACATATAGAAACACATCCTTAAGCTAAACCACATTTTGCATAGGCTTTTATACTGAAAAGCACTGTAAATTTAATTCACTATTTGAGCAATAAAAAGAAATAAAAATGGATACAAGTGTACATATGTTTAAACTAAATAAAAAGCCACACATATGTTCAAATGTAGCTTTAATTACGATAAAAGTGAATAATGCAGACTCAGCTTCAGTCTAATCAAAATTTTGTAATTTTCAGTTGACAATTATGTGGGTAGCTTTCACTGCATACAGGCAGATTTAGGGAAATAAGAGCACCAACTAAGTCATTTTTGAAATCATATACATGCAGAAATTAGAGCAAGGAGGGATGTTTCTTTTTATTCATTAGAATAAGTAAAATCCCTCTTGTGCTCCTGACTTGAAAGGAAAATTATTCTGAGGTATGTAAAAGTAATATCTCACAGAATAATCTCAAATGAGGTACCTTATGTAAATCTACTCTAATTGAAGAAAGTATAGCATACAGAATTTAACTACACTTTGCTAATAATTAGTTCATTGATAAGTATAATTTTATTTATGTAAATTAATTATCATGATAAACATTAGACGTCTTATCCTGGAAAATTGCTGACAATATTATAATTTAAAAATAGAATAGCATATTAGAATTGATTAGAAATTCAGGTAGCAATTTAAAATCATATGCCAGAAAGATAAGTTTAAAAAAAAAAAACAAGAATAAAACAGTTAATACTTTTATAATTATTCAGACAGTTATATATTTTGCACATGTGAAATGATCAGCCTCTATCTAATAAATAAAATTTCAATTTTTAAGACTTTATGTATGCCTTTTACTTCTAAATAACTGACTTAAATATAGTTTACTTTGATCTATAGCAAAAGGAAAGTTGTTAAGCTGTTTATGTTTATTGGACTGGAAAACATAATTACTTTAGAATCCAATTTGCATTCATCAACTGTATCATTAAGATCAAACTCTAGCATTTTGGAAGTGTGGGTTTTAAAATGAAGGAAAATAAATTTTTAAATGTCTCACTTTTCAAATAAGAAACCCAAATAAATTACAAAATCAAGTTTTGCTTAATGTTTCTTTTTGCCGTTTACATATAATCTCATAGTAGGAAATACCATCTAGTCAAATATCCACCAAAATAAGAAATCTGTTTCAAAAGGCCCTTTAGCAATCGGTCATTCTGGCTGTAGTTGAACACTTATGATAGGGAACTAACTCCCTAAGCAATTTAAACCAATATATCTTAGATCTTCTTGTAACATAGTTTTCTTGTACTTTGAGATGAAATCTTCACTTTGCTGTATCCAGAAAAAAAATCTTTTTCCTAGCTGCAGCCCTGCCAATATTAAGACACTATTATAAAGGCAGCTACATGTTTTCAACACATTCTTTCTTCTCCCAATTAAACAATTGTCAGAATTATAACAACTTCTCATATGACATAAATATTAAGTACTTCAAAGTATAATGACTTTGTTTTGAATAGACTCTGGTTTGTCAATTTTCCTTGCCCATTTTTAAGGATTCCTCTAATTTAAAGTATTGTCTGTCCAAGGGACCTAATATAGAAATCTTAACATTTGAAATCAAATATCTATAAATACAGAGAAGATACTCATGAGGACTCTTGTAAAATATAACAAACAAAATAATTTGTTCAGGGCTTAAGAGGTCCAAAATAAATGCCATAATTTTGAAAATAACTTAATGATAAGTTTTAAAAATTAGAACTAGGTAGTATTTAGATCATGCTTTAATAAAAGGCGATAACAGGCAAATGAGACTATTGTGCAGAATAGGTAATAAGAAAAAAGGAAAAATTTCCAATATAATCACAAACTGGATTAAGCAAATATTGGATTCTATAAGGGTACCTGGAGACTAAACAGATTATGTGAAATCATTTGAGAAAATCTTAAATTGCAAAAATAAAGAAAAGAAGACAATATGACAGAAATGTAATACAGAGATTCAGAGAGACAAAATATGTATATAAATACATACATAGACAATTATTATTCTTGAAAAAACATCATTGCATGGGGAACAGATGTTTTAATTTATGATCAACATGTAATGCAACATATTTTCTGCACTGAAGAGTGTTCATAATATGGAGATTAAAAAAGTCTCATATATAAATAATTTCTACCATAATTTTAAAATTATAAGATATGAGGGAATAAAAGTTTGAAATTATTCTTAGAGCAAAAATGAGCAATCAAACAAACCTACTATAAAATTGGAATAGTTTTAGTATAAATTGACTTCAGAAAAAAAATGACTTCAAATATAACACGTACTAGATTTGGGATATCAATAGAAAGATTTATTTAGAGAAAAACAATACAATGGGGTGAAGACAGACTATTCAATAAATGGTGACGGGGAAAAAAAGAGGTACATGTAAAAAATTAAACTAAACATTTCTTCCACCATCTATTCAAGTTTTGAGGATAGAAGTCCAATATAAAGATGTCTTCAAGGTTGGATTCTCCTTCATTCGCTTGTAGAGGGTTGCCTTCTCCCTGTATTTACATGCTCCCTCTCTGAGAGAGGGCGAAGACAACCATGATAACACTAATCAGAAGACACCAGGAACGGGTATATTAATTTCAGAAACACGGGTATTTTCAGGTATAAAAGTGTCATACATAATAAAAAAAAAACTGGTGAAATCTCCAAAAGGACATAACAACATCGATCGTCTATGTTTCTAATAAGAGAATATCTAAATATATGTGTGAAAACTGAATTGCAGGAAGAAAGAAAAAAATTCACTATCACTGTTGATACTTCAACACCTCTATTTATATAATTGATAGATCAACCATCAAAAGATAGGTAAGAATACAGTTAATTTGGACAGCGATATAAATCAATGTGATCTAATTGCCATTGATAGAATAATTTCTCCAACAGCAGCAAAATACATATTATTCTCAAGATCACATTGAGCACTAAGCAAGATATATCACATCCTGGGCCATAACACACACCTTAATAAATATGAAAGGAAAGATATCATACAGAAAATATTCTCAATTCACAATAGAATTAACCTATAAACCAATAACAGAAAGACAGGAAATACTGAAATAGTTGGAAATAAAGCAAAGCATTTTTCATAAAAAAAAAGTGGGTCAAAAAATAGTCAAGAAAAAATTTTAAGTATATAGAACTAAATGCAAGTGAGATGCAATTTATAAAAACGCATGGAATGCATTAAATGTAGTGCTAAGAGGGAAATTTGTAACACTGTACATATTAGGAAACAAGAAAGATCTAAAATCAATAATCCGAAGTCCTCCAGTAGTAAATGAGTAAGAAAAGCAAATTAAGTTTAAACTAAGTAGAAGAAAACATTAAGAATTAGAGCAGAAATCTATTCAATTGAAAATAATAAATTAATAAAGAAAATTAACAAATCAAAAACCTGATTCTTTGGAAAGATCAATAAAAATGGTAAATTTCAAGCCAAGTTAACCAAGAAGAACAGAAGTGGTATGAACATGAACTGAATTGTGTTCCTCCACAAATACTTATGTTGAAACCTTAACCCTAATGTGACTGTGTTTGCAGACAAGGCCTTGAGGAAGTAATGAAGGTTTAATAAAGTAAGTGTGGAGCCTTAATCCAATAAGACTTGTGTCCTTATAAGGAAAAGAAGCAATGAAGCTCTCTCTCTCTCTCTCTCTCTCTCTCTCTCTCTCATTCTCCCTTTCTTTCTCTCTTTCTCTCACTCTTAATATCATTTTCTCCCCCTCATTCCCTCTCTGTGTGTTTCCACACAGAGAAAAGGCACTTTGAGTATACAGTGAGAAGGTGGGCACCTGCAAGTCAGGATGAATGGTCTCACCAGAAACTAACCTCACTGGCATATTGACCTTGGAATTCTAGACTTCAGAAAATAAATTTCTTCATTAAGCCACCCAGTCTGTAATATTTTCTTACTATAGCCTGAAAAGACTAATATGAGGAGAAACACAAATATACAAATATCAGAAATAAAAAACAGGTCATCACTATTAATTCTATCAGTTAAAAAAATATCAAAGAAATAAACTGAACAAGCCAAAAAAAATTGATAATGTAGATGAAATAAGCTAATTCTCCAAAATACACAAACTTTAAAAGATTATACAAGGTAAAATAAATTATCTAACTAGGCCTATATATTATATATTATATAATTTGAATCATTAATTATATTGTTTCTAAAATAAAGCACTAACAATATAAATAAACATTAGTACATATAGTTATACTAGTTCATTTTAACCAACATTAAAGAAAAAAGTTAGCCAATTATCCACAATCTACTCCAGAATATAGAAAATATAGACTTTTTTACTTTTTCTGAAACCAACATTTCACAGCTAAATAAAACCAGATTTTAAAAAATTATAAGCAATTTAAACTACAAACCAAGAATCTCTATAACAATAGATGATGATATCATCAACAGAATATTCACAAATTGATTTTTTTAAATATTTATTTCTTCATTTTAGAGAGAAGAGAGAGAAAGACAGACAGAATAAAGAAAGGGAGGAGCAGGAAGCATCAACTCCCATATGTGCCTTGACCAGGTAAGCCCAGGGTTTTGAACCGGCAACCTCAGTGTTCCAGGTCGATGCTTTATCCCACTGTGCCACCGTAGGCCAGACCACAAATTGATTTCAATTATGTATAAAAAGAATAATAACCCACTACCAACTGGGGTTTATTCCATATATCCAGGCAGGTTCAACATTCAAAAATCCATTGATGTAATCCACCAAGTCCACAGTCTCAAGAAGAAAAATCATATATTTATGTCAATTGATACATAAAATGCATATGACAAGAGTCAACTCACATTTATGATAAAAATTTAAAGAAAATTAGGAATAAAAGAGCACATACTCTACTTAATAAAGAAGAGCTACAAAAAACTTAGAGCTATCATATATTTAATGGTAAGAAACTGTGTTATTTCCCCTAAGATTTAGAACAAAAAGATCCTCTCTCTTCTCACTTGTTTAACATCAACTTTCATACTGAAGTTCCAAGATAGTGAAATAATGAAGAAAAAGAAATAAAAATTAGAGTGAAAAAAATTAAAAGTGTTTATTGGCAGATTACACGATTTTTGACCAAAGAATGGGGAGACCCTGGAATTCAAACAAGTATAGCAAAATTGCAGAGTACAAAGCTAACATACCAGACTTTTTAAAATATCAATATTAACAAGAATTTGAAATTTAAAATACAATATCATTATAATGCCACCAAAAATTACTTATGTATAAATCTAACAAAATATATACAAGGTATATAAGGAGACACTATAAAATTCTGATGAAAAAATCAAAAGTAGATCTAATAAACAGAGATATAGACAATGTTAATGAATTGAAAGATTCAATATTGTTATGGTATCCATTTTTAATACATTGATCTAAAGAAGCAATATACTCTCAATAAAAATTTCAGGAATATATTTTGTAGATATCAACAATAAAGTTTTAAAATAAAGGCAAAACGCTCCAAAGAGCCAACTCAATATACAACAACAAAGTTGGAGGATTTATACCATTCTTTGCTAAGAATTACTATAAATCAAGAATTTTTAAGAGAAAATGGTACTAACAAATGACGAGACACATAGATAAATAAAACAAAATATAGTGCTTTGAAGTAGACTCACATGGATAATTAAGTAGTCCTTGACAAAGGAGGAAAGGCAATGAAATGAAAAAAAGGACAGTTTTTTTAAAAAATCGTGTTAAAAATACTAGATGCCCACGTGTTGATCTAACATAAAATAGTTTGTTCAAAGTAATAGTGACAACAATGTACAGTAATATATGCTTATGCAATTGTATGGGGCATTTTGCTTATATGTAAACATACATATGTATACAGAGAGCTGGTATTTGTGTGTGTGTGTGTGTATGTGTATACATATATATATATAAATATGTATGTTCACATATAAGCAAAATGATTGAAAGCAATTATATGAAGACAAGAGGAAGGGATTAGGGGTCTTTTGTTATCAGAAGTATTAGTACTAATAGAGGAACGTAAAAATTAGAAATTTGGCTTCAGTAATAGTAGCTTTTAGTGGGAATCAGCAGGAGATTATGTAAAAGTTAAAAAATTGTTAGTACGCTTGCTATTCTCTCTTAATGGCTCCCTGTCTTTCTCCTTTAAAATACAGTGAGAAGTTTGTCTTTGCAGGAGAGCCTGGGAAACACCCTTGGAAGGAGGCTTCTTGGAGGAACATAAAAATTAAGAAAGGAGATGGTCAGTTTGGTTGCCCAAGCAATGAATCAGTGACCCCAGATAGGCAGAGCATTGCCCCATAGGGGGCTTACCAGGTGGATCATGGTCAGGGCACACATGGGAGTCTGTTTGTCTGTCTCCCTGTCTCTCACTTAATAAAAAAAAAATAATGTTATGAGAAAAAAAGAAGATGGTCAGTCTCAGCTACTCTGTCAAGAGAGGAATACAAAGACGGATGGACCATTATTTCAAAGACAGAGCCCCCTTTGCTGCCCTCCTATCTATGTGACTAAGTGCATGGACTTTGCCCTTTTCACCATTACTAATAGCTCCTGAACCCTATAAAAACAGCACCAGGAGAGTGTTAAGGCAGGTTTTGGATGCAGGGAACCCTCTGTCTTCTCAGGTTGCTCGCAATCTGAATAACAGACACTTTTTATACCACTTGGGTCATGGTTCCATGACTCAGCAATGATGCACAGTTCAAACTCCAGCTTGTTCTGGTAACAGTACCTGTGAGGCAGGATAGTATTATTTTAAAGTAGACTTGCATTAGTTGTAAAAGTATATTGCAAACCCAGAGCAACAATTGAATAAGTTAAATGAAAAGTACAAATTGTTGAAAAAAAATCAACACAGTAAATTTGAAGACCTAACTGGCTTTATTAAGTGACTCATGAATTGGGAAGCTTTCCAACTAGCAACCAGAAGGGCACTTTCAAGGGCTGTACAAAAATGAAAAGTATTTAACAGAAATAAGTTTGGGACAAAAAAAATCTATTAACAAAAGAAAAGAAAAAAATAATTTCAGACTGTTGGTAAATATGTTTGTAAAATGATATATAGTTTGCTCACTTATAGTTTGCATTGGGTGTGGTAGACAGGCTGTAAACTGGCCGGGTCATTATAGCCTAAGGCTTAGTTTTAAGACTAAGCTTTTCCACACACCCTTGACTGATTGCATGATGTGGGGTGGTGCATTCTCATGAGGAATCTCATTATGCCTCAGATAAGTGACTTAGTATCAGAGACTCCTTGTTTGTATATTGGATTAAAGGTTTGGATTTCTACACTAAAAAGTGGGGCAGACCGAGAACTTGGTCTCTGGGTTCCTGATATTAGCATTAGAGAGGAGAGCAGAGAAAGGCTACGTGGAGAGAGAGGACAGGCAGCAAAGATGGAGGAGTGCTGAAAGAGAAGCCAGTTAGTGCAGAGTTTGTGCAGAGAGAAGAAGATGGGGAACAAAGGAGAATGAGGCTAGTGAACTAGAAACCTTTGACTCTAGGAAACTCGGATAAGTCAGTAGCTTTGTGAGCACTGAATGAGTGGGTTTTGGAGCCCAGTATGTGTTTTTACTTGCCCGTCGGGTGCAAGCTAGGATGAAAAATGATGGCCCACCAGTTCTTGGCTCCATTGTTTTATTACCGTGTTAGTCAAATAAGTTTGTAAATGTGATATATATGTTTGCTCGCTTGTGACTTATATTGGGTGTGGGGGACAGGCTATAAGCAGGCCAGGTCGTTGTAGCCTGGGGTTTGGTTTTGGGACTAAGCTTTTCCCCACACCCTTGAATGATTGTATTATCTGGGTGGTGCAGTCTCATGAGGAATCCAATTATGCCTTGGATGGGTGACTTTGTATCGGAGACTTCCTTGTTTGTATATTGGATTAAGGGATTTTGGTTTTCTACACTATAAAGTGGGACAGACCAGGAGCTTGGACACACAGTTCCTGCTATCACAATTGCAGGGGCTTCCCTGATCCCTTGCTCTTCATGGGAAGAGCTGGTTTTCTGCTTTTCCCTTGTCTTCTTTTGTGGTTTGCCTGTCTTGGTGAGACACCAATAAATAGGATGGCCCCCTGTCCTCTGACTCCGCCATTTCTTTATCGTCTGCCTGAATCCAATGGGAACCTGCATGTGAATGGCCACGATGGCGGCTCCTGGCCCTACATACCGTCTGTCTGAATCGGATTCGAACCTGCATGGGCCAGGCAGCTGTGATGGTGGCTGTGGCTACTGGCCCTACACAGACCAAACTCTCTTCTTTGGGGGAAAAGAGAACAGAAAGGATTCTTATCATGCAGATTGCCTCTTCTTTTTATGGGGGGGGGGGGGTGGAGAGGACTCACAAGACAGATTACCTTACTGATGCTTCCCCAGAAAATAACAGACTGGTTGATTAAGATTATATTTCTGGGAAAGGTTGAAATTGCAATTAGTCCAGTTATTAAATCTAGGTTTGACATCTTTGGCTTTTAGCATGTGACATCATTTTAGGCATATGATTTTTCTCTGTTAACAGACCTACTGCTAAACAGGGAGAGAAAAACAAACTCATGCTAAACAGACTCATAAAAATGCTCAGTAAAAACCCCCAGGGTTATGAAACTGAAAATATTGGCCTTCTGGCTGCCTGTCATCACTCAGCCAAATAAGTAGAGACAGGGGTTAAATCTCTATGGGAGCTTTATTCAGATGGCCTGCAATCTGAGAAAAGGAGAGTAATGTTCTCAAAACTGTTTCAACCTCTCATCTTATGCCAATCCTTTTTTATAAGGGGGGAAAAAAGTAGGTAAGAGGTTTTGAAAATCAAGGGAAAGTTAATTAGATAAAAGCAGCATTTCAGAGATTTTTCTAGTATTGTTAGTCATTCTTATCAGAGACATAGTTAAAGCCAGGGGGCATTCTGTCCCTGGAGCACAAAGGCTGTGTTTGCAGACCCCTCAGGCACAAAGGTGGATTGCTTGCAGAACTCAGGAAATTATGTAGACAAGGGTAGTCAACCTTTTTATACCTACCGCCTACTTTTGTATCTCTGTTAGTAGTAAAATTTTCTAACCGCCCACCGGTTCCACAGTAATGGTGATTTATAAAGTAGGGAAGTAACCTTACTTTATAAAATTTATAAAGCAGAGTTACAGAAAGTGAAAGCATAGAATAATAATTACTTACCAAGTACTTTATGTTAGATTTTCACTAAGTTTGGCAGAATAAATCTTTATAAAACAACTTACTATAGTTAAATCTATCTTTTTATTGATACTTTGGTTGCTCTGCTACTGCTTACCATGAAAGCTGGAATGCCCCTGTTGGACAGATAAATATATTATGCTCACTTTGTTAAAGATGTTGCTGCCCACATGGAATCCCATCTCCCAGGTGATATTAATGTGTATTGGTGGTGGGTTGTGGGCAGGCAGGATCCTTGTAGCCTGGGGCTTGGTTTTAGGACTAAGCCTTTCACTTTGTGATGTGGGGTGGTGCAATCCCATCATGCCTCAGATAAGTGACTTTGTATTAGAGACTTCCCTATTTTGTATATTGGATTAAAAGTTTTTATTTCTGTACTATACAGTGGGGCAGACCAGGAGCTTGCTCTCCCTTAGTTCCTGAGATTACCATTAGAGAGGAGAGAGAGAAAGGCCACCGTGTGGAGGAGGCCAGGAGAAGCAGCCAAGATGGCGGAGTGCTGAAAGAGAAGCCAGTTAGTGCAGACTTTGTGTAGAGAGAAGGAGATGGGGAATGTTGGGCAGATAAAATGTATTATGCTCACTTTGTTAAAGATGACACGAGGAGGCTGTCGCCCAGGTGATATTAATGTGTGTTGGGGGTGGGCTAAAGGCAGGCAGAATCCTTGTAGCCTGGGGCTTGGTTTTGGGAATAAGCCTTTCCTACCCTTTTTGATGTGGGGTGGTACAATCCAATCATGCCTCAGAGAGGTGACTTTGTATTAGAGACTTCCCTACTTTGTATATTGGATTAGAGGTTGTGAAGCTACAGTTTAAAGTGGGGGCAAAACGAGAGTTTGTTCTCTTGGTTCCTGAGATTATCAGAGGAGAGAACAGAGCAGAGAGCAGAAGGAGGCCACATGGAGTAGGCCAGGAGAAGCAGCTAAGACGGTGGAGTGCTGAGTGAGATGCCAGTTTGTGTAGAGTTTGTATCTGGGATAAGGAAGGAGATGGGGAACTGAGGAGAATAAGTCTGGTGAGCTAGAAACCTTTGATTCTAGGAAACTCGGATAAGTCAGTGGCTTTTTGAGCACTGAATGTGACTGGGTTTTGGAGCCCAGTGTGTATTTTTTACTTGCCCGCCAGGTGCAAGCTAGAATTAAAGACTATGGCCCATCAGTTTTTGGCTCCATGGTTTCTTTACTGACTGTCCGAATCCAATGCGAACCTGCATGGGCTGGGCTGCTGTGATAGTGGCCCTGGCCTTGCCTGCTGGCTTTACAGGGAACAAAGGAGAATGAGGCTAATGAGCTAGAACCTTTGATTCTAGGAAACTCAGATAAGTCAGTAGCTTTGTGAGCACTGAATGAGTGGGTTTTGGAGCCCAGTGTGTGTTTTTACATCCCCACAGGGTGCAAGCTGAGATTAAAGATAATGGCCCACCCGTTCGTGGCTCTGTTGTTTCATTATTGTCTGTCTGAATCCAATACAAAGCTGCATGGGCCAGACAGCTGTGATGGTGGCCGTGGTACTGGCTTTACAGCCCCCTAATGGGTGGTAGGGAGCAGGTTGACTATCACTGATGTAGACCCTCCGGTATCCCAGTTACTGAAACAAAGCTTTTACTTGCATTAACCATTAAGCCTATTGAATACAATTAAAAGTTTATATTCCTAAAGTTAAAATTTTAACTGTTGAGTTCCTCCTATCAGTTAGTGTTAAGTAAGAAGAAAACCACAGCCTTCCTTTATGAAGCAAAGTGCTCTAAAGCAGGGGTCCCCAAACTATGGCCCGCGGGCCGCATGCGGCCCCCTGAGGCCATTTATCCGGCCCCCACCGCACTTCTGGAAGGGGCACCTCTTTCATTGGTGGTTGGTGAGAGGAGCATAGTTTCCATTGAAATACTGGTCAGTTTGTTGATTTAAATTTACTTGTTCTTTATTTTAAATATTGTATTTGTTCTCATTTTGTTTTTTTACTTTAAAATAAGATATGTGCAGTGTGCATAGGGATTTGTATATAGTTTTTTTTATAGTCTGGCCCTCCAACGGTCTGAGGGACAGTGAACTGGCCCCCTGTGTAAAAAGTTTGGGGATTCCTGCTCTAAAGTGATAGATAGGGGTCAGTTCTCCAGGAAGACAAGACAGTCCTTAATATTAAGATGACCAACATTTTTACAATGAAAGAGACAAAAATAAATTGAAGAAAACAATATCATAAATAAAAAAACATTTTATTCATTGCAACAATAATACACTTTAATATAAAGGCATAATAAAAACATTTGTAATATTTTATATTGTAATTATGCTTACATGCTGTAAAGCCAGTAGCCACAGCCACCATCACAGCCGCCTAGTCCATGAAGGTTCAAACTGGATTCGGACAGATAGTAAAGAAACAATGGAGCCAAAAACTGGTGGGCCATCCTCTTTAATCCTAGCTTGCACCTGGCGGGCAAGTAAAAACACATTGGGCTCCAAAACCCTCTCATTCAGTGCTCACAAAGGTACTGACTTATCTGAGTTTCCTAGCATCAAAAGTTCCTAGTTCACCAGACTTATTCACCTCTGTCCCCATCTCCTTCCTTCTCCCTGAAAAAAGTCTGCACAAACTGGCATCTCACTAAGCACTCCACCATCTTGGCTGCTTCTCCTGCTCTCCTCTAATGCTAATCTCAGGAACTGAGAGAAAAGTAAGCTCCCTGTTTGCCCCACTTTATAGTGTAGAAACCAAAACCTTTAATCCAATGTACAAACAAGAAAGTCTCTGATACAAAGTCACTTATCTGAGGCATAATGGGATTCCTCATGAGAGCGCACCACCCTACATCAAAAAGGGTGGGAAAGGCTTAGTTCCAAAACCAAACCCCAGGCTACAAGGATCCTGCCTGCCCACAGCCCGCCCCAACACACATTAATATAATCACGCCCATCCCAAGCAAGAAGGGTAACCAATACAACCACCTAGGCGACAGGCTTCCACATGGGCAGCACCATCTTTAACAAACTGCACATAATATATTTTATCTGCCCAACAATCCACCCCTATGCTCACTTTACTACCCACAATCTACACCACTGGCATCCCTGTGCAAGGAAATTAGGCACATTACACAAATTACAAATACATGACAAATTATACAATTTCAACAATTACAAAAGTACACTTCACCAGTATCTGAGCACTTTTCCCTAAGCATAAAATGTCCTTGGCCTTCTTTCTCGGGGCAGAGAAATGCCTCCAGCAAAGCCGCCCCCCATCCCCATCAAGGTATTTCACATTGTCCAAAATCCGTAAGTCCATCCAACAAAGGAGCCAGTGTCCACTTCGGTCATAGTCCAGGAATCAGTTCATGCACATGGGACCTTCACTACCCCCCTCATCCCTGCCATCCTGGCAGGTCTGATGATGTCCCAAAGTGGAGCATGTGGCAATGGAAGTCAACATTTCCATCTCTGCTCCAGAGAGCATGATGACATTCACCCCTATGTCCCAAAATCGCAGACATATCAGGGGCGTAATAAGAACTACTTGCTGCTGGGCTCTCATCTTCTGGAGTCTTCGGATTGCAACTCCAGCCCTATTCTCCTCATTTTCCAAAGAGAAACTGAAAACATCAGCTCCCGCTGCCTGGACATGAGCCCCAGGCCCCTGCCGCCATCTGCTCCATGGGCCTTGCAGCCCCGGCCCCAGCCTCAACCCCGACCTCAACCCTGGCCTCAGCCCCCGCCTCCTGCCGCTGCTGGCTCTTCACAATATCCAGGGCCATCTCCAATTTTCAAACCTGTAATTCCTTCTCCAGTGGTTGCTCTATTTCCAGGCAAATCTCGCAAACCTGGTCGGGCTCCTCCTCCAGTCCTTCCTCCAGCTCCAGGGTCAACATCTGTTTCTCCCACATTTGCTCCAGCTCCTTCCACTGCTTGGTTTGCAGGTCCTGGGCAGCCTCTTCCACAGAGCTCTTGGTTTCCTCTTGCATGGCTGTAAAAGTCAGCCAGCCTACAGTCCCCAGAAGGACAGCCATGGGGAACCATAACAGCAACCAGTCCTCTACTCCACTGCTCAAAGGTGGTGGTAGCTCCATACTCATCTGTATCAAATCCTGCCACAGACTATGCCAAATGTAAGGCCAGTAGCCACGGCCACCATCACAGCTGCCCGGCCCATGCAGGTTTGCATTGGATTTGGACAGACAGTAATAAAACAATGGAGCCAAGAACTGGTGGGCCATCATCTTTAATCCTAGCTTGCACCCAACAGGCAAGTAAAAACACACATTGGGCTCCAAAACCCACTCATTCAGTGCTCACAAAGCCACTAACTTATCCGAGTTTCCTAGAGTCAAAGGTTCCTAGCTCACCAGACTTATTCACCTCTGTTCCCCATCTCCTTCCTTCTCCCTGCATAAAGTCTACACAAACTGGCTTCTTACTCAGCACTCCACCATCTTGGCTGCTGTTGGGCAGATAAAATGTATTATGCTCACTTTGTTAAAGATAACATGAGGAGGCCGTCGCCCAGGTGATATTAATGTGTGTTGAGGTGGGCTAAAGGCAGGCAGAATCCTTGTAGCCTGGGGCTTGGTTTGGGGATTAAGCCTTTCCTACCCTTTTTGATGTAGGGCGGTACAATCCTATCATGCCTCAGAGGGTGACTTTGTATTAGAGACTTCCCTATTATGTATATTGGATTAAGGGTTTGGATTTCTACACTATAAAATGGAGGCAGAACGGGACTTGGCTCTTGGTTCCTGAGGTTAGCATGAGAGAGCGGAGAGAGTAGAGCCAGCAGCTAAAGGAGGCCACGTGGAGGAGGCCAGGAGAAGCAGCCAAGATGGCGGAGTGCTGAGTGAGATGCCAGTTTGTGCAGAGTTTGTATCTGGGATAAGGAAGGAGATGGGGAACTGAGGAGAAGAAGGCTGGTGAGCTAGAAACCTTTGATTCTAGGAAACTCGGATAAGTCAATGGCTTTGTGAGCACTGAGTGTGACTGGGTTTTGGAGCCCAGTGTGTATTTTTACTTGCCCGCCGGGTGCAAGGTAGGATTAAAGGCTATGGCCCATCAGTTTTTGGCTCCGCTGTTTCTTTACCGACTGTCCGAATCCAATGCGAACCTGCATAGGCCAGAAGGCTGCTGTGATAGCGGCCCTGGCCTTAGATACTGGCCTTACAGCTGTTTCTCCTGGTCTCCTCCATGTGGCCTTCTCTCCTCTCCTCTCTGCTCTCTCCTTTAATGCTAATCTCAGGAACTGAGAGAGAGCAAGCTCCTGGTCTGTCGCACTTTATAGTGTAGATTCAAAACCTTTAATTCAATATACAAACAAGGAAGCCTCTGATACAAAGTCACTTATTGAGGCATAATGGAATTCCTCATGAGAGTGCACCACCCCACATCAAAAAGGGTGGGAAAGGCTTAGTCCTAAAACCAAAACCCAGGCTACAAGGATCCTGCCTGCCCACAGTCCACTGCCAACACACGTTAATAAAATCACGCCCATCTCAAGCAATCACCTGGACGATGGGCTTCCACATGGGCAGCTCCATCTTTAACAAAGTAAGCATAATATATTCTATCTGCCTAATACTCACTTTTATGAATCTGGTGGGACTTGTGTTTAGTCATAGATCTAAAAGTAAAGAGTGGTGGGGGTGGGTCCTAGGGACAATCAGCATTATCTTTCATGATACAGTAACCACGCAAAAGAAACCATTACCTTTAAGTCAGGCAATACTGAGGTTAACCCCGGCAGCTGAGGCTCATATCATGGGAAATAAGAAGGACCCTTCTCCTGGAGTTAGGAAGGTCATTTCCACTGGGGTAGAGAGATTTCTTCCAATGGATAAAAAGACTCATCAGAATGAATAAGTTCAGTGTCCCCAGTTTCACCTTGGTCTTTATAAGGTTCCCATCTCAACATATTGAAACACATTCCTTCCTAATTAATACCTTCACTTTACAGTAAACACCTTGTGAGGCTGGGAATTCAACTTCTGTTGTTATTCAGCCAATTGTAGAATGAAGTTCTGAGTTTGACTTTTATTCATTTCAGCCCTGTAGCTACAAGAGATAAGCTTTTCCTTCTGGGAACATCTAGAAACTCTTAGTTTATTAATGCAGTGATTAAACTGGGAAGTGGAATCTCTGCATTTATCTTTTTCTTTTACCACTGTCTTGTGACAGAAGAAGCAACCAATCAACATCATTATATTTCTTACTTTTCCAAAAATGTTTGACAGGATCACATTCATAGTCACTTCTCTCTTTGTTTCTTATAAATGATTGTTTAGGAATATCCAATGCAGATATTTTATGTCTCTCTACCAGTTCACACCATGACTATTAGTGTTCCCTTTATTACCAGAACTAGAATCATTAGCATTTTAAAGTTTATTCAGATTACAGAGCCCATTTCAGAAATCTCAAAACCAATCAGAATACTCATTCTTAAAATTCTGTTTCTTTATAATGATTCTTGGTTCCACAGTCAATTAGTCAGAGTTCTTCTGAAAAACAGAACCAATATATATGAGAGATAGATACATAAAGAGGAGGAGAAAGAAAGAGAGAGATTTATTGTAGTAATTGGTTCACATGGTCATAGGGTTCACATGAAGTCCCATGATCTCCCTTTGCAAGCCAAACTAGGAAAACTACTAGTCCGGGTATGAAGAACTGAGAATCAAGACAATGATATAAATTCCAGTCTGAGTCTAAAAGCCCATGACGAGAGAGAGAGTGCCAATATCTGAGGGTAGAAGAGAAATACCTCAGATCAACAGAAGAAGTAAATTTAACCTTCTACCTGTTTCTTCAATTCAGATCCTCAACAGAGTGGATGGTGCCTGCCCACATTAGTGAGGGCAATTGTTTTTACTTAATCTACTAATTGAAATGCTAATATATTCCAGCCACCATCACAGACACACCCAGAAATAATATTTTATCAGCTATCTAGATATTACTTAGCCCAGTCAAGCTGACATATAAATTCAAATCACACCACACAACCCAATCAACAATGGCACTCCTAAGTATTTACCCAGGCAAGTTGAAAACTTAAGTTCACACAAAATCTGCACAAAAAAGTTTACAGCAACTTTATTCACGATTGCCAAAATTTGCCAGTAACCAAGATGCCCTTCCATAAGTGAGTAAATAAATAAAATGTGGTATATCTAGACAAGGGTATGCTATTTAGCACTTTAAAAAAATGAGTTATGAAGCTATAAAAAATGGAAGAAACTTAAAGAGAAAGATGCAAGTCTGAAAAGGTCATATACTGTATAATTCCAATTACAGGTCATTCTAGAAAAAGCAAAACTATGGAGAAAAAAAGATCAGTGGTTGCCAGGGTTTGGGGTGAGTAAGTGGAGCACAGAGAATTTTTAAGGAAGTGAAACTACCTTATGTATACTATAATGGTAGCTAAATATCATTATTCATTCATCCAAACCCATAAAATAGACAACACCAAGAGTGAAGCCTAATTTAAACTATGAACTGTGGGTGATAATAGTACTAATGCAGGTTCATCAGTTGTAACAAATATACCAACTCTAGTGGGGGATGTTGATAATGGTAAAGGCTATGCATGAAGTGGGAGGGTGGAACATGAAATATACTAGCAATCTCTGTACATTTCATTAATTTTTCTGTGAAATTTAAGCTGCTCTCAAAATAAATTATATTTGTATAAAAAGGCAACTGGGTCAAATATTTCCAGCAAAAACTACAGGCAACAAGTTTATACCTTTAATAAAAAGAATCAGATTTAATTTATTTTTAAAAATAGTTATAAATTGCATTTTTATTGAATACCATATTTTTGTCCATGCATTTAAGAAGACTTTTTAATTCAAAAAGCATTTGGAGGCTGATCTGATTATTTTCAAACTCAATATTATTATAGGGCAAGCCATATATTTGAATTTTACAAAGCTTCAATATTTATATAGAAGGATATTTTCATATTCTAGTTTATAAAATGACAATTACATATACTATGAGAACAGAAATATTTAATATAGCTGCTTGAACTCAAATGATTCTGAGGAATTTGTCATAATATCATTTAGGCTCAACTTTTCCTTAGATTCTTCTCCAAGGTTGCAATCAAGTTGTAGGGAAGGGCTGCAAATGCCTCAGTGCTGAACCAGGGAGGGAACAGGCTTACTCATGTGCACTTATAGACTGTAGGAGTGACTCAGTTCTTTATTGGTCATGATATGGAGACACCCTCCATCCCTTGTTGTGTGGGCTACTCCATTAGATCATAGTTCTAAATAGCAGAACTCCATTAGTTCATAATATTGGACTTGCTTCAGGGTAGCGAGCCAACTGAGATGATCTAAAGAGGAAATGGACACAAGATGAGAATAGAGTCTTTAATAGGCTAATCTTAGAATTGACATTTTCTCACTTTTGCCCTATTCTGTTTATAAAAGTACTTTAGTTGGTCCAGTCTACACTCATGGAGAGTCGATTAATTACATAGGATAATCATTCCAAGAGGTGAGTATCATTAGGAGCCATTTTTTTATAAGCTGCCTGTCATAATGTTATTTTCTTCAGTAAAGTACTACTATATAACACACATTACTATTAGAAACAGTTTGCTGCGCCTCCTCTTGTTCTTCTCACTTGAAAAATCAGTTTGCATAATTGGCTATCAAAAATCTTTGAGCTTTCTCGCCCAGCTTGCTCTTGCTCCTCTCGCCCCCTCTTGCCTAACCCCATTCTAAATACCAAAAAGAAAAATAATATTTTTCAAAAAAGAATAAACATCTAAATAAACACTTATTTTCACATTGGTCATTAAAGACAGCTGCCATCTGTCATAACTTAAAGTGAAAAAGTCAAACTCTATACATGAAAAGAAGTATTTGGATTTTTTTTCTTGTAAGATGTATAAAGACACTTAAATATTTTAAGAATGAAAATGTACTTCTTTTAGAGGAATGATTCAGTAAGGCAGACGATGTATCTTTTTCATGAAACTTTCATTAATTCATTAATTTCCTATATTAGATAGTGGTATAGTCAAATTGGAGGATCCTAAGTAGAAACCACAGTCCCTAGAGGTCTCTACTAATTGTGATCCTATGGCAAATCGTTAAGGCAAACTGCCCTTAATTAGATATATTTCTCAAGTTGGAGGCAGAATATGCAATTTCTACGATTGTGGTAAGGATCTTAGCATTGATTTTTTTCTCTTCCACACTCAGTCAGTGAAGTAGGACTCCAGTTCAATCAAATCCATATATTTCTAGCTGAAGTTAGAGTTATCCTGAACTTTCCATCTAGAATTATAATTTTCAAATACAGTGATATATTCATTGATTTGTATAACTCTAATTGCTTTTCTGTACTCAAGAAAAACTTTCTGACAATTCAATTTAAATACAGAATTGAGCCCTGTAACTTATAATTATATATATTATATATATATATATTGCATAAAATATATGCATGGCACTGCAATAAGGCAGAGTAAAATATAAAAAGAAAAGAAAGAAAAAAATAGAACACAGACAATAATGTGTGATTTCAAGGAAGAGAGGAGATAGGAGGAAATGGAGGAGGGTAAAGGCCAGTAAACGTGGGTGGAGGGAGACTTGACTTGCGGTAGTGAACACACAATATAATGTCAAATGATGTGTTGTAGCATTTGCACCTGAAGCCTGTATAATTTTAACTGTCACACCAATAAATTTAATTAAAAAGTATATGACCATATTTTAAAATACTTTCATTAAAATATACTACTTTATGCAATTTTGAGTTATTTTACTCTAAATTGAAAGAATTGGAGAACAGTTTACAAAAATGCCTCAAGATTCTATTTCCCACTTTGGGTATGGAACAAAACCCAAATCTGAACTCTTTGTAGCCACTTGGTGTAAGCAGCAGAAAGGTCATTTTTTATTGACATCCAGGCTCCCACATAGTGTCCACTGACCATCAGAAGTGATGCATGTTTTTGATCCCCATTTTTCCTTCTCTGACACCACACTGGAACCAGGTTTACAACTGGTGAGGATGAAAGTCTAAGCTCTTCACTTGACTTCCTGATAGGGGTGGTGACATAGTTACTTTATGTTTATCTGGAGTACAACAATTACATTAAAAAAAAAAGATTAAAAAAAAATTTGACTGTGATAAACTACATCTTCCCTGGTCTTTGGATTAAGAGAGCAGACTTTTCTGGAAGCATATTTGGCTGTAACTGTTAGCATTTCAAGGTCACTGGCTTCCTCAGTAACTGCTATGGGATATAGGGAAAAAGGAAATCAAGGGAATTCAGCCCTGCCTTGTTCCTCAGGTCCTGAAGTCCTAGTCTCTGCAGCTCTCTGTCTTCTTATGCGTGCTTTATATATAGACATTTTAGCAGTATCTAGTGGGACAAAGTGAGAAAATATATCTACTCCATCTTCCCAGGAATGGAAGACACTTCACTCTTTTTTTTTTTTTTTTGACAGAAACAGAGAGAGTCAGAGAGAGGAACATATTGAGACAGACAGACAGGAAGAGAGAGATATGAGAAACATTAATTCTTTGTCGCAGCACCTTACTTGTGCATTGATTGCTTTCTCATATGTGCCTTGACCAGGGGGCTACAGCAGAGCGAGTGACCTCTCCTTCAAGCCAATGACCTTGGGCTCAAGCCAGCAGCCTTTGTGCTCAAGCCAGCAACCATGGGCTTATGTCTATGATTCCATGCTTAAGCCAGTGACCTGAGCTCAAGCTGGTGAGCCCATGCTCAAGTTGTCAATGAGCTTGTGCTCAAGCCAGGGACCTTGGGGTTTTGAACCTGGGTCCTCTGTGTCCCAGCCCAATGTTCTACACTGTGCTACCACCTGATTAAGTTTCACTCTTAAATTTTATTTTTTCTTTTGGTCTTTATGAGAATTTTACCAATACTTTAGAAGCTGTGTTAAGCATTGCCACTCAGTTGCCATTTAAAAATATTGACAGAAAATACATTATTACTTAAAATTACATTTTCTTCTCACATTTCTGTCTTTCCCCCTATTTTAAGATAGTGCATATGATATCAATAATCAAGTCTTTTAGTATGCTGCAAACCTACCTATTTCAGAAAAAAAAAAAAAAAAAAAGATGTATTTCTCTCCTGGAACTAATGAAGACCCTATACATAGTCTAAAAATTTTTTCAAGACTACAAAAAACAATAGATGTAATGCACAAAGTATGCTCCTAGGTATATAAGAATTTAGGAATAGGCTCAGAGCTGTTAGGGGAGTAGATATTTAAAATAACTGTGGAAGAAGTGTTAAGATTCTGCTATTAGTTGAGTTTGTACATAATGACCTAGCAATTGATGGTGACATGATTTATCATTCTATACTTAGTGATTTTTTACAATCTTCTTTCTAAATACCAAAAAAATGTGAAGAAGAGCTTCACAAATCTCTTTTTAAAAAGTCTTTGATTCAAAGGTCTTTTAATGTGTTACCAGCAAAGTTTTATTCACTATTTATATAAGCAGAATTCATAAATATTTAGTATTTGTCTTTATCATAGATCTTAGATTTCATTCATTTTCCATTTCTCATATCTGTTCCATAGTAACTATGTGACATTGTGATCAAATACCATCCTAACGTTATTTATTGAAAGGCTATCCATCCCCACTGCAAACTTTAACATTTTTATCAAAAATCAGTTGGGCCTGACCTGTGGTGGCGCAATGGATAAAGCGTCAACCTGGAAATGCTGAGGTTGCCGGTTCAAAACCCTGGGCTTGCCTGGTCAAGGCACATACGGGAGTTGATGCTTCCTGCTCCTCCCCCTTCTCTCTCTCTCTCTCTCTCTCTCTCTCTCTCTCCCCCTTCTCTATAATGAATAAAGTCTTTAAAAAAAATAAAATAAAGGTCATCTAAAAAAAAATCAGTTGGCCTACACATGTCAGCCACCATTAGTTCCACTGAGCTATTCATTTATTTCTATGTAAATACTGTACTGTATTTATTATTGATGTTTTTAGTTTGTTTATTTTTTGGGTTTTTTTTGTATTTTTCTGAAGTTGGAAACAGGGAGGCAGTCAGACAGACTCCTACATGCTCCCGACCAGGATCCACCCGGCACACCCACCAGGGGGCGATGCTCTGCCCATCTGGGGGTTGCTCTGTTGCAACCAGAGCCATTCTAGTGCCTAAGGCAGAGGCCACAGAGCCATCCTCAGCGCCCGGGCCAACTTTGCTCCAATGGAGCCTCGGCTGCGGGAGGGGAAGAGAGAGAGAGAGGAAGGAGAGGAGGAGGGGTGGAGAAGCAGATGGGCGCTTCTCCTGTGTGCCCTGGCCGGGAATCGAACCCGGGACTCCTGCACACCAGGCCAATGCTCTACCACTGAGCCAACCGGCCAGGGCTATTATTGATGTTTTATAGGCAATCTGAAATTATGAAATGCTAAATCCTTCAACTTAATTCTTTACAAATTGACTTTGACTTGTAGGCTATGTGTATTTTCAAATCTATTTAAAATTAACTTGTCAATTTCTATAAAAGTATCCACTGTGATTTATAATTTGATAGCACTGAATCTAGAGATAAATGAGAAGTGATATTACAATAATATTGATTTTTTCAGTGCATGTATATGGTATAATTCTGCATTTATTTAGCTTCAATTTGCCCCAGCAGTGTTCTCTTTCTTTCTTTCTTTCTTTCTTTCTTTCTTTCTTTCTTTCTTTCTTTCTTTCTTTTTTTTTTTTTTTTTTGTAATTTTTGGAATTCAGGTTTTCACATATTTTTCAAATTTATTCCTTTAGGTAAAAATATTCTTCTCTAAACCTTAAGGTTTTATTTCGCTCCTTGTTTGTTTGTTTGTTTGTTTTATTCCAATAGCTAGAAACTCTAGGAAACTCCAGTAAAAATTCCTGCCTTGCTTCTGATATTCCGGAAAAATATTCAATCTTTAACTATTAGTTATGAGTTTGCTGTGTTTCATAGAAGTCATTTTTCAAGTTCAGGACATTCTCTTCTATTTCTGGTTTTTGGGGAGCATTTAATTCTTATCATGAATAGGTGTTAAATTTTGTAAGATGGAATTGGAACTACGTGTTCCAAGCTGACAGCACAGTGTTCTCCTCCTCTCCATTCAATGTTCGTATTTCCCTTCTCCCACAGTGTAAGCTCAGTTTCTCAAGAGCATCAATATATTTACTCATATCCTTAATCTTAAAATAAATACTGAAAAAAATAGAACTATTGCAATGCAATATGATCAATAACAAACTTACTAAGCCAAGGTCATTTTTTTTTTTTTTTTTGCATTTCTTTATCCATTCAAGGGTGTAGAATCAAAGAACCATGTTCAAAATTTCTGTGGTTTAATTCTGTTTTTCTTCTAAGCAAACATGCTAAACATTTCTATAGTTAATTTACTATCATAACTTACTTTATAGACACTTTAGTACATGATGGAGTCACTGTAAGGTCATTTTAATAATTCAATATTTAGTGTCAAGTATATGTGCTTGTCTTTTAACTTTGTGCCAGATTAGTCACTATCAGTAATATAAATAAAATATGGAGCCTTAAAAACTTCCCATCTCTTCCTGTGAATCAATAAAAACACAAATCCCCTCTGTTACCAATTCAAGGTGGCTGATCATTCAGAGAGTGTGCACCATGAACAATGACTTCTATTCTATACTTTAAAAAAATGCCATTTTCTATTTTTCTTCTGAAGAAGGTAGGCAAGCTAGTTTGAGTTTAAACATGTATATCTGAATTTGCATCTCCAGGCCTAGATGCCCATGACTGGGGCTAGAGTAAACTTATTGATATGAACATAATACAAAAGATCCATTTTTGTTGCACAAACATGGTATTTATTTGTATCTTTTGAATGTTGTATAGGTCTATAAATAGCTGTGCTCTGTGCAGTTTTCGGAGTGTCAGACAATATCACTGTGATATTCCTGGTTTCCAAATGCATAAACAAACTTGTACCCAGATGCAGAAACATTAAAGGCCATTAACAAAGTTCTCTAATCTAAAAGGATAGTGGGAAATGTGTTTCTGAAGAGAATGGCTGGTTTTTAATCTGTAGTGGAAATAAATCTCTCACTAAAATTCGAGGATACATTATCATGATACTGTATAGGGAGCAATGAAAGTAGATGAGTTGGCAATCAAATTTCATGCTTCAGGGCTTGAACTGTTTTTATAGGGGTTATAATGCGATCTTTTGAAATAAGTGAAGGAATTTTTCTTGCCTTAAAATGTGTCGAGTTATCTATGTAGATCATGGTCCAATCTGGAATTTCAGATGTGCAGTGAAGATAGCTGTTAAAAAAGAGAATTCAATAAAGTTTAATTGGTCTCTTAGTTTCCCTCAAGAATAGCATGATATGAAACCTTTTGGACAGAAAAGGAATCCATGAAATTTTCAGCTGGCATTCTTCCTCATCTCAGAGGGAACTGACATCTTTCTCTTTTCTGTACTTGTAACCAAAAGAAACATCTTTATTCATACAATAAGGCTCACCTTCTGCTCTCCCGTTCTATAGGTTACAGCTGTGTATAGAATCCGTAGAAGGCACATATGGCAAAAAAAGAAGCCAGTAAAGAATTTGTGATGTATATACAAAGATATGTATATATGTGTGAGTATGTGTGTGTATTTTATAGTTTAGTCATTCCTTTAAATTACTTCATATACAAGTATAAAATTAGGTTGATCCATTGGTAATTGGCAGTATTCCCTGTTTCTAAATATATTATAATTAAATGTATTTGGGTTACACTGGTTAATTAAATTAGTTTCGAGTGTACAGTTCTATAATACATCATCTGTACACTGTATTACATGTTCACCATACATAGCCTAGTCTCCTTATATCATCAGTTACTCCCCCTTTACCCTCTTCTGTCTACCCACACACCCTTCCTTGTGGTAATCACAATACTAATGTCTGTGTCTACCAATTTTGTGTTTGTTTTGCTTAATCTTTGTCACCTACTTCACTCAGCCCAACCAATCCCCTCCTCAGATAGTTGTCAGTCTGTTCTGTCTATTCATGAGTCAATTTTTATTTTGATTGCTATTTTGTTCATTCGATTCTGTATAGAAGAGAAATCATATTATATTTGTCTTTCTCTGACTGGTTTATATCCTCTAGGTCCACCTACGCTGCTGTGAAAAGTAAGAGTTCCTTCTTTTTCAGGGCTGAATAGTATTCCATTGTATAAATATAGCACTGCTTTTTTATCTACTCATCTACTGATGGGCACCAGGGCCACTTCAAAAGCTTGGCCTGCTATTGTTTTGCTAACTTTTTTTTAAAGATATCTGATTATCTCAGAGGAAAATTTTACAGGCTAAGGAACTAAACAGTTTCTTAAGGCTACAGGAGAGGAAGGAGGGCCAGAATTAAAGCCTGAAAGACACCAAATGGATAAAACTACAAGTTAGTATAAATCTTAAATAGGTATGTTCTGGTAGAGACTGTGGCTCAGATTTGAATCATTTAATTTTATGAAATAAAATAAAAATAAACCCAGATTGCTATAGCCTGGCCAAAATAAAATAAAATTCTCTCTGGAAGAAAAAACTCATCTTTATTTGTATTCTAATTTTACAAACAGTTTTGTAAACACAATGACTGGCATAAAATAGAATAAGTACAACCTGCCATATCCAGAACAATAATAACATTAAAGCAAAACAGTAGAAATAAATTATAGACACAGATTCTAAAATAATTCCATTTTAAAGTTAATTCTATCAGTCTTTTTAAGGAACTATTATTACCTGTTTAGGAATACAAGAAAAAAATAAAGGTTTGAGCTGGAAAAAAAAAATACTACAAAGAAGAACAAAATGAATTGCTTAGTCAAAAATAACAATGCCCAATTAAAAAGTAAACGGAACTATGTAATACCAGATTAGATAGCTAAAAGGGAAAAAATAAGTTATTATACTGAAGAACAGGTTGAAAATAATATACAAAATAAAGGGAGAAAGAGTAAAGATAATGGACAAAAAAGAAAGAAAAGGTGTGACAAAGAAAATGCACTAGAATGATTTAAATTATTCTTAAAAATAGCAGAAGAAAATGATAAAGAAAATGAATGGAAGAAAAACAAACAGAGACTAAAAGACAAATATAAAAGACTAATATTTTGGTAGAGCTAAACCCCAAAATATCAATAATCATATTGAAATAATATGAGCCAAATATTTAAATTAAAAATAAACTGTGAAAATAAAACCCAAGTAACTATACACTGTCTATAATGGATTCATTTAACTTTTAAAGGGTCAGAAAAATTAAGAGAACTAAAACATATCAAAAAATGATAGTGCAGCTATATCAATATCAGACAAAGTTGATAGTAAAAAAAATATTACAGAGAAAAGAGGGATACTTTGTAGTTGTACAAATTCCATGTTACAAGGAACTGATAAAAATTGCAAATATTTAAGTTCATATGCAACTAAGAACATAAGCATAACATACAAAAAGCAAACTACTGATTGGTATTTAAAAAATAATCCTATGATTAGAATGTTTGTGCAAACTTTTAAAAACATACATTTGAAATTTTAGATAGAATAAGTAATTGCATCAAAATTTTCAGATATAACTCAAAAGTATAATTGCATTTTTAATTTAATTTTAATGCGGTGACATTGATAAATCAGGGTACATAGTTCAGAGAAAACATCTCCAGGTTGTTTTGACATTTGATTATGTTTCATTCCCATCACCCAAGGTCAAATTGTCTTCTGTTACCTTCTATCTGGTTTTCTTTGTGCTCCCCCCTCCCCCCCCCCTCGTAACCACTACACTCTTGTCCATGTCTCTGAGTCTCATTTACATGTCCCACCTATGTATGGAATCATATAGTTCTTAGTTTTTTTCTGATTTACTTATTTCACTCAGTATAATGTTATCAATATTCATCATGTTGTTATAAATGATCCGATGCCATTATTTCATATGGCTGAGTAGTATTCCATAGTATATATGTACCAAAGCTTTTTTTTTTTTTTTCTGAAGCTGGAAATGGGGAGAGACAGTCAGAAAGACTCCCGCATGCGCCCGACTGGGATCCACCCGGCACGCCTACCAGGGGGCGACGCTCTGCCGCGACCAGAGCCACTCTAGCGCCTGGGGCAGAGGCCAAGGAGCCATCCTCAGCGCCCAGGCCATCTTTGCTCCAATGGAGCCTTGGCTGCGGGAGGGGAAGAGAGAGACAGAGAAGAAGGAGGGGGGGTGGAGAAGCAAATGGGCACTTCTCCTATGTGCCCTGGCCGGGAATCGAACCCGGGTCCCCCGCATGCCAGGCCGACGCCCTACCGCTGAGCCAACCGGCCAGGGCCTGTACCAAAGCTTTTTAATCCACTCGTCCACTGTTGGACACTTGGGCTGTTTCCAGATCTTCGCTATTGTGAACAATGCTGCCATAAACATGGGGGTGCATTTCTCCGTTTGAAACAGTGCTATAATGTTCTTGGGGTATATTCCTAAAAGTGGAATAGCTGGGTCAAAAGGCAGTTCAATTTTTCATTTTTTGAGGAATCTCCATACTGTTTTCCACTGTGGCTGCACCAGTCTGCATTCCCACCAGCAGTGCAGGAGGGTTCCCTTTTCTCCACATTCTTGTCAGCACTTATTCTGTGTTGTTTTGTTGATGAGCACCAATCTGACTGGTGTGAGGTGATATCTCATTGTGGTTTTAATTGGCATTTCTCTAATGATTAGTGATGTTGAGCATTTTTTCATATGTCTATTGGCCATCTGTATATCCTCTTTGGAGAAGTGTCTATTCATTTCTTTTGCCCATTTTTTGATTGGATTGTTTGTCTTCCTGGTGTTCAGTTTTACATGTTCTTTAAAATTTTTGGTTATTAACCCCTTATTACTGACCTGTGGTGGTGCAGTGGATAAAATGTCGACCTGGAAATGCTGAGGTCGCCGGTTCAAAACCCTGGGCTTGCCTGGTCAAGGCACATATGGAAGTTGGTGCTTCCTGCTCTTCCCCCCTTCTCTTTCTCTGTCTCTCTCTCTCTCTCCTTCTCTCGCTCCTTTCTAAAATGAATAAATAAAATAAAAATAACCCCTTATTAGATGTATTGTTGAATATATTCTCCCATTGTGTGGTTTGTCTTTTTATTCTGTTCTTATTGTCTTTAGCTGTGCAAAAGCTTTTTAGTTTGATATAGTCCCATTTATTTATCCCGTCTTTTATGTCACTTGCCTGTGGAGATAAATCGGCAAATATATTGCTGCAAGAGATGTCGGAGAGCTTACTGCCTATGTTTTCTTTTAAGATGCTTAGGGTTTTACGACTTACATTTAAGTCTTTTATCCATTTTGAGTTTATTTTTGTGAATGGTGTAAGTTGGTAATCATGGTTAGGAAGAATAAACATCATTAAAATGTCTATATTACCCAAAGCAATGTATAAATTCAATGCAATACCAATTAAAATACCAATGACATACTTCAAAGATATAGAACACATATTCCAAAAATTTATATGAAACCAAAAAAGAACAGAAATAGCTTCAGCAATCTTGAAAAGGAAGAATAAAGTGGGAGGTATCACACTTCCTGATATCAAGTAATACTACAAGACCATTGTACTCAAAACAGCCTGGTACTGGCATAAGAACAGGCATAAAGATCAATGGAACAGAACAGAGAACCCAGAAATAAACCCACAGCTCTATGGACAACTGATATTTGACAAAGGAGGTAAGAGCTTACAATGGAGTTAAGACAGCCTCTTTAACAAATGGTGTTGGGAAAATTGGACATCTACTTGCAAAGAAAATGAAACTAGACCACCAACTTACACTATTTACAAAAAATAATTGTATTTTTATACAGTAGAAGCAGTTAGAATGTTAAATGTAAAACATAATACTACATTAAAATCAAAAAGGTTTTTTTTTCATTTTACTTTACATGATATGTGTTTTATTTAACAATACATGAGCAAGGTCTAAACAAAAATTACCAGAAATTTATATACCTAAGTGGGGCTTGTCTAATGTCAACTTCATGGCAGTGTGATCTGGATGGGCCATTTGACTGGTAATTCCCCAATGCCATTGTCTATAGGTTTCTATAGCTCTTGGTGGGCTTAGATTTCCCAAAGAAGACTTTTTCCATTAAAAGTTGTAACATCTTAAGCAAAATTGCCAAAGTTCTAGGAACTCAGAAGATTAAATCATCTGAAGATCTCATGATGCAATGTGCAAATTTCACCTAAAGATTTTGTTATCAGGCCCTGGCCGGTTGGCTCAGTGGTAGAGCGTCGGCCTGGCATGCAGAAGTCCCGGGTTCGATTCCCGGCCAGGGCACACAGGAGGGGCACCCATCAGCTTCTCCACCCCTCCGCCTCTCCTTTCTCTCTGTCTCTCTCCATTGGAGCAAAGATGGCCCCGGCGCTGGGGATGGCTCCTTGGCCTCTGCCCCAGGCACCAGAGTGGCTCTGGTCGCAACAGAGCAATGCCCCGGAGGGGCAGAGCATCGCCCCCTGGTGGGCAGAGCGTCGCCCCTGGTGGGGGTGCCGGGTGGATCCCGGTCGGGCGCATGTGGGAGTCTGTCTGACTGTCTCTCCCTATTTCCAGCTTCAGAAAAATACAAAAAAAAAAAAAAAGATTTTGTTATCAGACCATAGCCTGGACTGGAATCTGCCTGTTGACGACCCGTTTCACCTTCTCCTGTAAAAGGACTTCTGATCTGCTTCCTGACTGTTTTACTGAGTGGTATGTGTATTAACGATTAAGCTGCGTTTTAACAGACTTTCAGTCATTCAGTTTGCAGACGCACTTGTACTTGCAATTCCACTGGTATCTAATATTCACAATTTCTAAGGCTTTTGTGGATTATAGAGATGAAAGAGTTTTAAAGATTGAAATGTGTTCCAGACAGGAGGACTTTTGCTATGTATTTAAAAATTTTGCTCTTGTCTAGATGACACTTTATTTTTTTAAAAATTTACTATTCTTATTTTTTAAATTAAGATCACAATATGAACCAACTTAGACTTTAGCCATACATTCATTATATCATATCTGCTCTGAAGCAATGCTTTCAATCAGTATATATATATATATATATATATATATATATATATATATATATATATATATTAAATCATATTGGTTAATATGATTATACAGATTTCAGGGACCCAACTTTACAACACATATCTGTACACCATATACTGTTCACTCCCTCAAATCAAATCAATTAGTACATTTTAAAATAAATAATAAAAAGAAGAAAAAGTGATATAGTAAACTGAAAAACTAAAGCAAGTGCAAGCAGATGAAAAACATCAAAAATCATCTTTTGTGTTCACGTTTCCTTAATCCTCAATAATTTTAATATCAAAATAAAGAATTTATAGGTTAGTGGTTCGCAAACCTTTTATTTAAATGTCTCCATTTATGAAACAAAGTGAACATAATTATAAGGAATCATGAAATTTTAGTTGGAGCTGAGTCATATAGCTTATTTTATTTTATTTTTATTACGTGAGAGGCAGGAAGGCAAAGACAGACCCCTGTATGTGCCCTGCCCGGGATCCACCTGGCAAGCCTCCACTGGGGTTGCTCTGCCCATCTGGGGCCGCTGCTCTGTTGCTTTGCAACTCAGCTATTTTAGTACCTAAGGCGAGGCCATGGAGTCATCCTCAGAGGCTAGGGCCAAATTGCTCAAACCAATCAAGCCATGACTGTGGGAGGGGAAGAGAGAGAGAAAGTGGAGGAGTGGAGAAGCAGATGGTTGCTTCTCCTGTGTGCCCTGATCGGGAATCGAACCCAGGACTTCCACATGCCAGGCTGACACTCTACCAGTGTGCCAACCAGCCAGGGTGCACTTTTTATTTTTATTCCATACTATATCAATATTTGTTGTAATCTACAGTTACATTTCTATATATTCCTAATATAATGTCTTTCCATAATATTATGTCATGTACTTGTATTGCTTATAGTTTCTAATACCCCAGAACATAAAATTCGATGAAAGCATTTGCTTCAGAGCTTATAAAAATATATATGAGAGAACGAAACATTGACTGAATTAACTTAGCTGACCTCTTGAGCTTGTGTAAGTCAATCTAGAAGAACTTTAATAATTTCGTAATGGTGATTCTATTTCTTCTGTAATGATAGACATCTTTAATTGTAGTGCCATTTACCATTACAGAGGGAGAGGAAGAGAGAATAGAGGAGAGAGGGACAGGGAAAGAAAGAAAGAGAGAAAGAGAGAGGGAGAGAGGAAGAGAGGGGAGAGAGAGGAAAAAAGAGAGAGAAAAATTTTGAAAGAAACAAACTGTGGTAGAAAAGAATATGACCAAGTTGCTCAAAAAATAGTTTAAAGTTAGATCAACATAGACTTGCAATAAACTCTCATTTTCAAGACACTTCTTCATTGAAAAACAATAGTCTAATTGTTTAATAATTATCATGGCCATGTGGGAGTGAAGGTCAGGCAAGATTCTGACTGCCTGGATATCAGATTTCATTTGATGTTTGTCTGCCAAAGCTTTTTCTCATCTCAAGGGAACCCTCAAACCAACATAGAAAATATTTGTTACAGTCACCGCACTTCACTGAAACAGGAAAACCAAATTCCTGACATTTCAATAATGTATTTCTTCGATTGGTCATTTCTAACTACAACATCTTATTTGAAAAATGATAAAGATACTAAGATGAAATCCAATGGATAATAAAAGCATGAAATGAGAAAGAGAGAGGGAGAGAGGAAGAGAGGGGAGAGAGAGAAAAAAAGAGAGAGAGAAATTTGGAAAGTATCGATACTTTCCAAACCTTTGACATCTTCTTTTACAACAGGGTGTTTTCTTTAAGCCATTTGCCCCTTGCTGTTTCACCTTCCTTTTTTAAACACACACATGCATATGCACATTCTGGTAATGGTTTGTATTTTCTCTTCATTAAAAAGGGTTGATGTACTCTTAATTAAACATAATTTCTATTAAAATGCTAACCTACTGAACAATGAGAAAGTTCAGTCTCCTGATATTGGATATATCACCACAAGAAAACACAGGGGCAGAAGTATGAAAGAATTGTGAAATTTTCCTCATTTATTTTGAAGATATGACATAAATTAGTCATTTTTCTTCAAAATTATTTTGTTATAAATCTGTTTTTTGGAAGGTTGATACTGACACTGCTTTTTAAACTATAAAATTAGATAGAGCTGAAAAGACTAACCAAGATCACTACTCCCTAACTGAGCACTTGACACCTGTTCCTTGATTGAATCTGCAAGGGCTAATATAAATAACTCCTGTTATTTACAACTTTCTTAAAACCTTTGCCTCCCAGTTTGACCAGGTGGTGGCGCAGTGGATAGAGCGTCGGACTGGGATGCGGAGGGCCCGGTTTGAGACCCTGAGGTCACCACGTTGAGTGTGGGCTCATCTGGTTAGAGAGCAAAGCTCACCAGCTTGAACCCAAGGTCTCTGGCTAGAGCAAGGGGTTACTCAGTCTGCTGAAGGCCCACGGTCAAGGCACATATGAGAAAGCAATCAATGAACAACTAAGGTGTCGCAACAAAAAACTGATGATTGATGCTTCTCATCTGTCTGCGTTCCTGTCTCTCTGTCCCTATCTATCCCTCTCTCTTACTCTCTTTCTGTCTCTGTAAAAAACAAAAACAAAAACAAAAAAAACACACAAAAACCTTTGCCTCCCCAAAATCACACCTTTCCTTATAGGTTTATAGCACAGTTTTCCAAGTAGTCACTATATTTTCATGAATCCTAATTTTCAATTTTCAAAATATATAAAATAGCTGATATATAAAGTATTGACATAGCCACATATTTTAAGTGATCTGGGTAAAGTAATAAAATGACTCAAAATTCTTCAGAGCAATAGAAACTGACAGTAATAAATGAAAGGACAAATTGTATTGGGTATATTGTAGGTCATTTATAAAATTAATATTACTTCCTCAGCTAAAAGTATCCTTTGCACGAATAGCACTTTTCACAGTAACTCAAACATAATAAATTCTGATAAATATTATTTAGCATATGGAAGATGGGACTTTGGAAATTTAATTACTTAAATTAAATTTGGACTTTGACTACCTTTTTCATGATATACAATAAATCATCCTGAAGGGTTTTAAATTATTTCCAAAATAACTTTTCAAAAGTTCTCTTAATATGTATTGAATAGTTACTCTAACATTCTAATAATCAAAAATTTTACTAATCAAATGGATTCATATGAGACAATGTCTTATAATTTATATTATGCATGACTATTGTAACATCTTTTGCCAAGAGATGACTACAGAGAACTACTTTGGCATATAGAATAACTTTACAAATGTCAATTTTTTGGCTTTATAATAATCTATAGAAAATACCCAAAATTAAATATATTGATCACACTAGAAAATAAGGGGAATCATTTTTATTATAGTTACAGAATTTAGATTATCTTTTAATGATTTTATGTATAAAAGCTTAATTTATATTTTATATGAGAAAATGATTGTTTTAATTAACTTGGTATAATGAGACACATTTATATTGGACACATTCCACAAGTACTATGTTTTTCATGATTAATTCCAGTTTTCCCAGAATCTCTTGGGAAAAGTTTTTGTTTCATGATTGGGAAATGCTTCAGCATGCCTCACACTGACTTTACTCTTGGGGCTTAATTTAACAGAAGTTGTAGAAGCATGATCAACATTTTTTTTGGACTTTATGTTACAACTTGTTTTTCTTTTCATTATAATTAATTTAATTCCAAGGGAATTGTTTATTTGTTGTTTAATTTGATGTTCACATATTGAAGGTCATAAGGTCAAATACTGTCTTCTTTATTTCAAGTCTTTTCTGTTTCTCTAAATAATAAATATCCAAAAGTATACTCTTCCATTGGTAGCCACAGTGAAATCCGAAAAATAAAAAAAGTAAAAAAAAATTGGCCAACAAATTAAAACACAACAAGTAAGCTATTTTGAGTCAACTAACTGCTTCAACTATCTATATAGTAAACAGCTCCCGGTTTGATCACTGTTTCTATGAAAAGAGAGGCAAAATGACAACGGTTAACATAAAAAAGATACAGAATACCAAGTGATGATGAATATATAGATTAATTTTAATACATATCAATCACTAATAAAGATTATGAGTTTATGTGCCAACTGTAAAGTTTTTTCTGTATGTCAAAAATGGAACTGCCCATATTTAGTCATCATTTCTATATATAAGCTTTCCAAATATAAGCATGCATAGGTTTCACAAAGGACACATTTAAAAATGTTCATAGCGGCACTCTATTTAATATGCCTAAACTGGAACATAACTATTGACATAAAATAAATAAATAATTTGTAGTATATTCATTCACTGAAACACTATACAGCAGTGATAATGAATAATTTACAATTACTACAACTCCAGCTACACACAACCTAGATGAATCACACAAATAAAATATTGAATGAAAGACACAAGACTCCCAAAATTACGAACTTTATGACTACTCCAATTATAAAAAATTCAAAACCAGACAAAGCTGACTTATGAAGTTAGAACTCAAATAGTGGCTACAATTAGGTTAGTGAATAATTACGGGAAAGAAGCAGGATAGGACCTAAGAAGTGATTTTGTTTCTCAACTAGAGGATGACTCCCCAAGTCAGTTCAGTTTATGACATTCATCAAAGTGTGTATTTATAATCTGTGCTTTTAGTTTATATACCTCACACAGTGAGAAAAGTTTTGCATGAAAAGAGAAATTTAAAATGAGCCTCGCTGTAATAAAACATGTGTCACTCTAAAATAATATAAATGTAAATATTAAAAATTTGCTATAATACTTGCATGGTTATGGATATATTAAAATATACCCATAAAATATCCTAAATCTTATTAAAAACATAGGTCATTTTATAGTTGTTTTCTGTAAAAAACAACATTTTGTAATGCAAGTTAATCATATATTTTTTCCAGTTAATAACAGAAATCTTTTATTATAATCAATTGACATACAGATCTGATTTTTATTTATTTATTTATTTACTTATTTATTTATTTTAGAGAGGAGAGAGAGTGAGAGAGAGAGAGAGAGAAGGGGGGAGTAGCTGGAAGCACCAACTCCCATATGTGTCTTGACCAGGCAAGCCCAGGGTTTTGAACTGGCGATCTCAGTGTTCCAGGTTGATGCTTTATCCACTGCACCACCACAGGTCAGGCCCAGATCTAAACTTTTTTAAGTTTTTCTTTTTTTAATTGAATTTGGGGGGTAAAATTAGTTAACAATATCATATAGGTTTCAGGGGTACAATTCTATTACACATCATCTGTATACCGCATTGTGTGTTCATCTCCAAGTCAAGTCTCCTTCTGTCACCATTTATCCCCCTTACCCTCCTCCCACTCCTTCTCCCTCTTGTAATCACCATACCATCATCTGGGACTAGGAATTTTTCAAAATTTGCTTAATCCCTTCATCTTTTTCACTCAGCTGCCAACCTCCTTCTCCTCTGACAGTTGTCAGCCTATTCTCTCTATCTGTATGTCTGTTTGTATTTTGCTTGTTAGTTTATTTTGTTCATTAAATTTCACACAGCCCTGCCCAGTTGGCTCAGTGGTAGAGAGTTGGCCCAGTGTGTGGATGTCCGAGTTGGATTCCGGGTTAGGGCACACAGGAGAAGTGCCCAATTTCTTCTCCACCCCCTCTCTCTCCTGCAGTCATGGCTCTATTGCTTTGAACACACTGGCCCAGGTATTGAAGATGGTTCTGTGGAGACTCCACCTCAGGTACTAAAAATGGCTCAGTTGTGAACAGGGTCCCAGACAGGCGTTGCCGGTTGGATCCTGGTCAGGGTACATGTAGGAGTTTATCTCCCTACATTCCCTCCTCTCACTTGAAAAAGTAGAAAAAAATTTCACACATAAGTGAAATCATATAGTTCTTGTCTTTTCTGACTGGTTAACTTTACTTAGCATGATACTCTCGAGGTACATCCAGACACAGCAAAAGGTAAGATTTCCTTGTTTGTTACTGCTGAGTGGTATTTAATTGTGTAAATGTACCACAGCTATTTTTATCCACTCATCTACTGATGGACACTTGGACTACTTCCAAATCTTAGCTATTGCATATAACACTGCAATGAACATAGGGGTGTATATAGTCTTTCAAACTGGTGTTTAAGATTTCTATGGATATATTCCCAATAGTGGAATTGCTGGGTTATAAGACAGTTTCATTTTTAATTTTTTATGGAAACTCCATACCACCAATGCACCAATCTGCATTCTTAACCACAGTGTATGAGGTTTTCATTTCTCCTTATCCTGTTGACACTTATTGTTTGTGGATTTACTGTGATAGCCAATCTGACAGGAGTAAGGTGATATCTCATTGTGGTTTTACAAAAAAATATTATTGACTTTATTAAGGTGAAATTAGTTAACATAATTATACAAGTTTCAGGTGCCCAATTCTGCAAAACATCTCTGTACAAGGTACAGCATGTTCATCCCCTAAGTCATGTCTTTGTCCATCACCATTTATGCCCAAATCCTCCTCTACAGTTCCCATTCCCAGCAATCACCACACTGCTCTCTGTGTCGAGTTTTCGGTTTTAGGGTTTTTTTTTCTTTGGTCCTTTTTTATTGTTGTTTTAGTTTGCGTTTGTTTAATAATTAGTTACGCTATGCACCATTTTATGTCTTTCACCCCATTTTGGAGAAGTGTCTGTTCACGTCCTTTGCCCACTCTTTAATTGGATTGTTTATTTATTTGTTGTGGTGTTGAGTTGTGTAAGTTCTTGATAAATTATGAATATGAACCCCTTATCAGACATATTGGTAACTATGTTTTCCCATTCAGTGCACTGTCTTTTCACTTCATTGATCGTTTTCTCTGTTAGGCAAAAAGTTGTTAGTGTGGTGGAATCCTATTTGTTTATTTTTTCCTGAGGTGATTTATCAGAAAAAAAATATTGCTATGATAAATATCTGAGATCATACTGCCTGTTTTCTTCTAGAATTGTTAAGGTTTAAAAAATAATATTTAACTTTTTCATTTACTTTCAGTTTATTCTATGTATGTTATAAGAAAGTGGTCTAGTTTTATATTATCTGTCCACTTTTTCAAACACCAGTTTTTGACTAGACTATCATTTCCCCAGTGTATGTTTTTGTCTCCTTTGTTAAATATTAACTTACCATAAAAGCATTTGTCTATTTCTGGGTTCTCTATTTTGGTTCATTGTCCATATGTCTGTTTTTATGCCAGTACCATACTGTTTTAATTACTATGCCTTTGGTGTGTAGTTTGTTATAAAGTAGCATGATTCTTCCAACTTTGTTCTTCTTTCTTAAGGTTGCTATGGTTGTGTAGGATCTTTTGTAGTTCCATATAAATTTTTGGAATATTTGTTCTAGTTTTTTGAAATACACAATTGGTATCTAAATAGGAATTGTGTTGCATTTATAAATTGATTTGGGTAGTATAGACATTTTAATGATGTTAATTCTTACTATCCATATACACAGTATAGGTTTCCATTTACTTGTATTTTCTTCACTTTACTTCTTCAGTATCTTATAATTTTCTGAGTACAAGTCTTTTATACCTGGGGTTAAATTTATTCCTAGGTATTTTATTGCTTTTGAAGCAATTGTGAATGAGATTATTTTCTTAATTTCTCTTTCTAATAGTTCATCATTGATGTATAAAAATGCATCTGATCTGAATAGTGATTTTGTATTATGCTACTTTACTGAATTGATTTATCAGATCTAGTAGTTTTTGGTGGAATCTATAAACATCAATCTTCCAAAATTTACACAGAAAGTGTCAGAAAATGAATGGGAATATACATATTACATCTAGTGAAATTAAAGCAGTAATAAAAAAAACTCCCAACAAACAGTAGTTCTTGACTGAATGGCCTCACTTGTAGATTTTACCTACCATTAATAAATAAATAAGTAAATCATACTTGTTCTTCTCAAACTCTTTCAAAAAAATTCAAGTAGAGGGAAGACCCAAGCACATTTTATAGAGTATTATTATCCTAATTCTAAAACCAAATAAAGACTTTACAATGAAAAAAATTATAGGTTAATATCTCTGGTGAACATAGATGCTAAAATCCTCAAGAAAAAATTAGCGAACTGGATCCAGCAATACATTAAAAAGGTCATATGCCATGATCAAGTAGGATTTATTCCAGGGATGCAAGGTCAGTTAAATATCCTCAAATCAATAAATATGATACACCACATAAACAAAATGAAAAATAAAAACCACATGATCATATCAATAGATGCAGAAAAATCATTTAATAAAATCAGACATACAGATCTAATTATATTTTTACAATAAAAATTATACAGTCATGTGTCACCTAACAAAGGAAATACAGTCTGAGAAATGTATTGCTGGGTGACTTTGTCATTGTGTGAACAACATAGAGCGCATTTACACAAACCTAGATGTGATAACCTACTACATACCTAGGCTAAATAGTATAGCCTATTGCTTCTAGGATACCGACCTGTAAAACTTGTTTCTGTAATGAATACTGCAGGAAATTATAACACTTCGGTATTTGTGTATCTACGTAGAAACAACATATCTAAAGCTAGAAAAGGTATATTGATAATATGGCATAAAATATATTTTTTAATGATACAGCTATACGGGACACTTACCATAAATGGAGCTTGCAGAACTGGAAGTTGCTCTCAGTGAGTCTGTGAGTGAATGGTAAGTGAATGTGAGGACTAAGGACATTACTGTACACTACTGTAGACTTTACAAACAATACTATCCCAGAAGCCGTCTTCCTGCTGCCTTCCAATAGAGTCAGAAATAGAACATTGAAGCTGTCAATGTTACTTCATGCATAAAAATATGTGCTGGATTGACTGGAAATATCAAGAAGAAACTATCTGGATATGGTAGAAATCACCAAAATAGTGACTTGTCAGAAAAGAGTGAAAGGTAGCCAGAGAATCAGTAGGATGAAGAAGGCAAGATGGAGATAAAGGAACACAGGGGACTGTCATGACAATGATGTTTTGGCAATAGCCTGTTGGAACAGCGGTCAGTTTAATGAACTTTCTGATATTCACAAATAAAGAGGGTGTTAAACATGGAAAGAATGTAGAAACTGAGGACTAAATATTTTGACTTTGGAAATTTATTTTTGGTTTCGTTGGCGGTACCTGGCACAAAGTGTTCTCTTTGGCTTTGAATTGATAGACGAAATAAAACTCATCTATCTTTTACATCAATAAACCTGAAAATATTTCAAAAGTACCAGGACAGGCTGGCTCTATAGTACAACAGAAATACTTTTCTGAAGTGCCAGTGGCATCTAATGCTTATCAAGGTAGCTTTTGAACACCAGCATCCTTCCCCAGGGTTTCAGGCTCTCGATAAACAATTTGTAGGGATGCACTACAAAGACCATGGAGCTAGATCTGAGAGGGCTGTAGTACTCTCTGCATGTGTAGACTGAGAGGACAGGTTCCTTTGTGCTGAGATAGGTCAGAGACTGACTAACTGGAATATGATTTGTGCACCGCTAATTAAGGTGTCATGAGTGAGAGGGAATATATTACCAAGCCCCACCTATATTACTTCTTTTTTTTTTTTTTTTTGTATTTTTCTGAAGCTGGAAACGGGGAGAGATAGACAGACTCCCGCATGCGCCTGACCCGGATCCACCCGGCACGCCCACCAGGGGCGACGCTCTGCCCACCAGGGGGCGATGCTCTGCCCCTCCGGGGCGTCGCTGTGCCGCTACCAGAGCCACTCTAGCGCCTGGGGCAGAGGCCAAGGAGCCATCCCCAGCACCCGGGCCATCTTTGCTCCAATGGAACCTTGACTGCGGGAGGGGAAGAGAGAGACAGAGAGGAAGGGGGGGGGGTAGAGAAGCAAATGGGCGCCTCTCCTATGTGCCCTGGCCGGGAATCGAACCCGGATCCCCCGCACGCCAGGCCGACGCTCTACCGCTGAGCCAACCAGCCAGGGCCTATATTACTTCTATTAAATAAAAATAAAAATCCTTCTTGAACCAAATATACTTTCATTTTTTACAGGAAACTCAGCTCCATTATAATCTTAAGAAACCACCATCATACATGTGGTCCACTGTTGACAGAAACATCATTATGCAGCACATGATTGTATTAAGATCATGTTATTATCATCATAATTTTGCCTAAATAAAACAAATTATAGAGATTTCAGCATTTCTGAAACTAAATTACATGCTTCTCCTGAATAAATACCAGTTAAAGACTACCTTTCTATAATTAGTGTCAGAATTGTCTCTCTTTCTAAAAGATTTTAGAGATTAACATTAATTGATGAAAAAGTTTCAGAGTATTTACAATTTAGACAGAATTACCTGATTTATAAATACTTCATATATGAGAAAATCAGCTGCCTTCTAATTAAAAAAGCAAAGAGTGACCTAGCAGTGTTCATACTTGAATACCTACATTGTACTTCCCCAAACAAGGATAAGGAATACACACATTGAAAATGTCTGTGCAAAACACAGAGTCACTAGTCAATGTTTTGTGTTAAATTCGAAACAACAACGGCAAACCTTATGGACAAGGAAATTAGATACTGGAATTTAGTTCTAGTTCTACCTATGTAGCTCTATGTATTATAACCAGCTATTTACTCACTAGTTCAAATTACATTTATCAAATAGCCACTGTATGTTAGTCATTTTTCTATCTGGGAATTCAAAGTAAATATAAGTATTATTTATTTCCTTTCTTATAGACTCATGGACATGCAATAAGAAATTAAATGTAAAGGAATAACAGTAAAAAGGTACACAGTAGAACCACAAGGATTTACATGAGACAGTTGGGCAAAGGTCAAAGTACAGCTGGGATTAAATAAATTCTTCTAAATTATATGTCTCATTGCCTTCTGACTCATGCTAGGCATTTGAAAAACAGGCTACTTGAAATATTTTAAGGAAAGAACTGTGAAGAATGTCTGTAACATCCAATGATTGCTCATGCTTCTTCCAAATATTTCTGACTTATAGACTTGTTGAAATTGGGTTTATACTTTTAAAACATCAAATGGAAAATTTTCATAAAGTTCATACGAAAGCAAACTATCTGCTTCTCAGAAATTATAAACAAATAAAAAAGGTCATTTTACAAATGTTAAGCAAAGAAATGAGGGTTTCTAATGAAATGTTTCAGTAAAATTTGACCTGTATGTGTGTGTGCGCCCGCGCATGTGTGTATGGATGCCCTTACTTTAGTTACAATGCATCCTTTCAACAACATTTTATTAACAGAATTGTTTTCAACAGTTTTTCCAAATTCTAAACCAAGATACAATCTCTTTCTGATTTATAAGATAAACATCAGAGATCAATCCACTGTGTTTATAAATAATAATTCATTGGCTGTCTTTTCTGCTTCCAGTCCCATCAAGAAGTACAGCATTTATTTATCCCATATCTGACCAGCGTCTGTCAGCAAATGAAACTGGAATGAAAAGCAACAGCACAGTGAATGTGCCCTTGAAACAAGATTTCAAGAGTTTCTTTCTCATGTTCTTTTTTCCTTGCCATCTTCCTCTCTGCTCCCTTCCATTTTTTATGTCTTTCTTACAACATTGAGACATACACAGAGCATCATTTCAAGAAGGGAGAATCCGTCATGCACCATGTTTGCACATAGCTTTAATGTGATTGTCTATGAGTCCATAAGCAAACAAGAAGAACACCGCCTTGCTCACAAAGTCTATAGTCGTATCATCTGTGGCTACAGATGGAAAACAGCCTGCACAAACAGGAGGTATTGCTCACCAGGTGGGTTTCCAATTTCAATATGTTTGAACAAATCTTTGGGTAATAAACACAAAGACATTAGCAACTGGGCAGTGTTGAAGAGGTGTCAGGAGAAAATACTCTCTAATCAAATCCTCATTTTTTTTCCTGAAAATCCAAGAATTATGTGAAGAATCTTAGTACATCAGAGCCACCTATCTATGTGTTTAGCTTATTTCTCAGTTACCCCTGTTGCAGCAGCCACGCTGTGACCTGCCCTCCATCTCTCTCTGAGTGTGGTACTGTGAGATGACAAGGAAATCACGGAAACAAAATGCAGTCTCAATGAGCTGACTGCTCTCAACCTCATGAGAATTTTAGTCAGGAAAAATTACGATTTATGCCTGTTCTTATATTTTGTTTGCCTTTTTTTTTTCAATTACAGTTTATATTCCAAGTTATTTTGTATTAGTTTCAGGTATACAAAATAGTGATTAGACACTCGTATACTTTACAAAGTGTTTCCCTCTTGGATATTTCCAGTACCCACTAGGCACTGAGCATAGTTATTACAATATCATTGACTGTATTCCCAGTGCTGTACTTCACATTCCCATGACTATTTTGCGATTACCAATCTGTACTTCTTAATCACTTCACCTTTTCCACCTAGTCTCCCAAACCCCTGCACACTGAACGCCATGATCCACAACTTCGGAAAGGAGACATTTCGCTATGATTGTTCAACTTTTCCCCTTCCTTCATCCAAATGATCACAGTGACCCCTGATGCTCTTGGAAAATGAAGCTACGGGCTGGTGGTCTGGTACATATACCATGGTTACTTAACACACATAGGCTGATCCCTGTTTTTGAGGTGTTCCTGTCCTCCTCAGCACCCATAAAACACAACGTTCAATAGAACTACCAATTTCAACTTTCGCCTTGAGGACCACTTCCCTCCTTAGTGACTCATTCAGCAGGAAAAGGAAATCTGTGTTGGGGTGTGGAGTTTTCCCCTCTGATGAAAATGTTTTTGACTGCTAGCAAATCAGATAGACAGCTTCAAGGGTAAACTGGTTTGATTTTATGCTACCAGTAGGGGAAATTTTTAACATCGACACCCGACAAGCACACCCCTTTAGGCTTCAGAAGTCACGCGCCCTCCTTATATAACACAGATAGCACTTTACCTCTGAAAATGATTTCTGATGATGACCCGGATGTCAAAATTAGGAAACTGCCAAAAAGCATTTCCTTTATGTTTTGTGTCTGTTGCCATCCCTGAGTCTTTTCATTTATCCTAGCAGAGGTTTGTCTATTTGCCTTTACAAGTTAAATCCACCTTCATCACACAATGTAGAAAGAAGCGAAATTAAACTGCAGTGTGTTCCAGAGGAGAAAATCTACTTTATTCATCTCTCAGCCCTACTTTAACTTACACTGACCTAATTACAGCCCACACCAGAAGGAGAGGAGTTGAAGGAGCGCTTCTGCCACCTAGTGGTCAGTGCTCTGCACTGTGCACTGAGACCAAGTTTTCACTTTATTTTTGAAATGTTTGGCACACAAGTACAAATGACCTTCTCTAGTATCTGCAAGAATACTGAGAGTATGCTTCACACACTGTTCTGTTTCTTTGGAGATTCAACGTGTAATAGTGTTCTAAAGAACTCTACTTAAAGAAGGTTGAAGTAATGGCTCTTATGATGGACTATAGCTGGAAATTATATTAAGAGTTCTTGACATTACATGAAAGTTAAATTGAAAATGATAATGCAAATAGTAATAGCCATTAAAGTTAGCTTTTAAATATTATGCATTGAATTTAATATTTAGGGCTATTAGCACTCTCCCAACTAAATCAATTATACCTTCTCGTAACAACTACATGATTTAGCTAGCGGAATGATTTCTTCAGCTAGCTTATTTGTTTGCTTTTGGAAGTGGTAGTGAACATTTAAGAGTGCTTCGTTCTTTTTGCTTTTTTAGGCTTCATTAATGAGTTATTGATCAGTGACTTGAAAGAAAAACTTGGATGAAAAATGTAGTCAGCCTTAAATCACCAGTGCTAATTAAAACCAGTGGAAGAAAGGAAAATGAAAGGCACTTACAATGCCCAAATCTCAAAGTAGCTGACCTCCTCCGCCAAAGCGTTAAGGAAGAAGCCGTGAGCTCAGCCGGGCATTCCTGCCTGTATCACAAAGCAGGGAAAAGACCCGGCACCAAAGTCCCTGTGGAAAGAAAACACAGGAATAAGCAGTGTACACAGTGGGTAATCTATTCGAGAACTATTAGGGTAAATAATGGTCAGGGTCACATTTACACTCCTTTCCACAAAGCAGTCAAAATAGTGTGATAATTTTCGGTCTTAGAGTATATTAGGATGATCTTCAACATCCCGACCCTGTATCGCTTATCCTATTCAGTTTAAAAATAAAATTAATGAAGAATTTTCATCATTATTCATAAGGGCTATTAAGCGCCTACTGCTTTTGTGAACTTATCTAGAGCTGTGGTGATATGAAAAAGTATATTATTTATGGCTTAACTAAACCTGTTTTATTTCATGATAACTTAAGTGGTAACATTGATATGGTCATTTATTCATCAAAGGTTTATTGGTGAGTGAACAATAAGCAAATATCTATGCTAGAAACAAGGTTTACACAGTACAAGCAAAAAAAGAAAAACCAATATGGTCAGGTTCTCATGAAAGTTAATTTGATTTTTCCTCCACTACCTGCACCCTGTAGACTAAAGGAAAAAATGACATATAATGTATGGCATACTATCTAAAAATTAACCGTTTCTTTTCAATTCTGCTGCCCTAAGTCAATTTTCTTTATTTGTAACCTAGATCATTTTAATGGCTTCCAGACAGGTAACCCTATGTTCAGATTCTCCTTGTGGTCCTCCAACATTCTTATGCTGAGATTTTAACCCTCTGATGGCACTGGGAGGTGAGACTTTGGGAGGTGACTAGCATATGAAGGGAAGTCCTTAGGTACAGGAGTGATCCCCTATGAAAAAGACTCTAAAGATCTCTTTCACTCTCTTCTTGCCATTGGGAGGATACTACTCTGCAATCTGGACAGTCTACAACTCAGAAAATGGCCTTCACAGGACCTAACCAGGCTGACACCTTAATTTTGGATTCCCAGTATCTAGAACTGTAGTAAATTTCTGTGTTAATGAGCCAGCTAGTCTATGGTATTTTGAAATAGCAGCCTAAACAGACTAAGATGGCATCTTCACAATTTGACTTAAGAGACTGAGACTTGTAGAGATTCCTATGGAGCAGCATTCCAGATACAGGGAACTACCAGTGTGGACTTGAGATTGGACCTTGATTGCCATGGGTTACTGGGCGTTACGAGGCCAGTAAGCAGGAAGGCAAGGAAAGTTGTATAAGTTGAAGCAAGAGCATTAACATGTAAGGGTTTTTGGGGTTTTTTTGGCTTTTATAAAAGCACTGGCTTATACTCTTAGCCAATCAGAGTGCCTTTAGAAGATTTTGAGTGAGGGAGGGCTGTGTGCCAAATTATGCTGATAAAAAAAGTTCACTGGGGGGTATTGTGTTGAGAATCAAATTTCTGTAGACAAAACTTTGGAAGCTGCTGGGGAAATACAGGTAAGGTATACTAATGGCTTGGACTGAGGTGGTAGCATGAGAAGTAATTGGATTCTAGATATATTTGATGATCCGTCAGTATTTTTTGAAGAATTGTATTTGGAATCTATGAAGAAGTGAAAAGTTAAAGACTTTTTGATATCTAAAACTGAAAGGAAGGCATTACTATTAACAGTAAAAGGAAAGCAAGTTTTTGGGAAAAGATCAGGACAGTGAGTTTGAGATACCTATTTTAAGTGTAAATGGAGATAAATGGGTAGCTGTAGATCTGTGTCATAATTCAGGGTGGCATACCTGGAGATACATTTCGGCTTTTCAAATATAAATGGTATTTCAAACCATGAGACCGTATGAGGTTACCAAGAGAGAATACAGGCAGGAGAGAGCAGTCTTAGAAACGTTCTTAATTCTGAAGTATTTCCTCATTAATAAATCAAGAAAGGGGGGAACTTACATAGGAGATTAAAAGGTTTGGTCACTGACCTAAGCAGAAAAACAAGAGAGTTTTGTTCTGGAAGTCCAATGAAAAGTTCTTACAAGAAGGAGGAGCAATCAAAATGTCAGTGCTGCTTATAAATCAACTAAAGTGAACATTGAGACTGACCATTGGATTTATCAACATGAAGATCATTAATGGTTATCTTGACAAGAGCATTACTGGTAGAGGATAAAAAAAATGGCATGTTTGGAGGGGATTCAGGAGAAAGCAGCAGGAGAGAAAGTAAAGAAAGTAAATAAATAGTATAACCAAATATATCAGTAGAGAGCCTTCAATATTATCTGTGTTTATATCATGGCACGCTTTTAACAAATCAGTCATGATTACTATGAACCTCAATCCGAGGTATAGTTTTTAAGCCTCTTCAGGATTAAGCACATAATGCATTAACAGAATCAGAAGAGATGCAAAAATATATACCTAAGAAAATACTAGTATTCTTGTTGCTATTGTTATTATATATATGTTCTTTATATTCTTTGTATTCTTTATATTCTTGAACTAAAAAATTAGATATTGCTTAATTATAGATTTTCACAAGTAACATTTTGTACAGGAATCACCATTGAATGGGTCACATATGTATATAAAACAGTCTCATATTTTGCAAGGTAATTACGATTAAAGAAAACCATACAATCTACATATTGCTTTTAAAGAAAAGAGCTGAGTAAAAAAAAAAAAATTAATACAAAGACTTTAATTTTCTTTTATTGATAAGTTGATAGACATTTAATAAAATTTTCTATGTTAAAAGACAACATAAAATAAAACAAATAAATTTAGATCATGATTTATCTTTTACATGTACCGCTATCCTTAAGAAGTTTCTTGCCTTCAGTGTCTATAGTATTTAACAGAATGTAACACAATTTCTAAATAAGGAGAGGAAACTATTATAAAGAAAAAATGAGTATGCCATTTTATAAGCAATTTGAAAAATATAAACAAATAATAAAATCACAAACAGTGCTGGGTCTAAGGTATTGATACCGAAGGAACAAAGACAAAAATAGTCAATAAAATCACAGATGGCCTGACCTGTGATGGCGCAGTACTCTCTCTCTCTCTTTCTCTTCTCTAAAATGAATAAATAAATAAACAAACAAATAAACAAATAAAATCACAGAAGAACACCTTAATGAAAAGCAAGCCTGTTCATATCTGGACCTGTCCCCTAAAGCATGGTACAATGTTATGGAAGACTCCTCTATGGAGTTCGAAGAAGTGTAACTAGAAACAGATTCTTTCATGATCTTATTGCAAAATATCATGTAGATTTGTGCCAGGTACTTAATAGACTCTTATTTAAATGAATTCTGTTTCAGAGCATGGATTTGAGTCTGGCAAAAGAAAATGAATATTCCATGAGTATCTTCACCCATAAAAGCAAAAAACAAAAACAAAAGCAAAATAAAACAAACAAAGAAAACCCAAAACTTTTCAGTGATAAAGGAAGAGCATTTGAGGATATGACATTCCTGGTTTGGGGCTTATAATTACATTAGATCTTTTATTTTTAAAATTATTTTCATTGATTTAAAAGAGAGAGGGAGGTAAGGAGAGAGAGAGAACATGAACTCACTGTTCTATTCAGTTGCTCATTTAGTTGTCTACTCATTGGTTGCTTCTGATATGTGCCCTGACCAGGGATTAAACCTGAGTCCTCGGTGTTTCTGGGACAATGCCCTATCCACGTAGCCACTCAGCCTAGGACCATTAGATCTTTTTTATTTTTTTTTTAAGTTCTTTCTTATCTTCTTTTTTTTTTTTTTCAGAGAGAGAGAATCAGAGAGAGGGTTAGACAGACAGGATGGGCGAGAGATGAGAAGCATCGATTCTTTTTTTTTCTTTTGTATTTTTCTGAAACCAGAAATGGGGAGGCAGTCAGACTCCTGCATGCGCCCGACCAGAATCCACCCGGCACGCCCATCAGGAGGCGATGCTCTGCCCATCTGGGGCGTTGCTCTGTTGCGACCAGAGTCACTAGAGCCTGAGGCAGAGGCCACAGAGCCATCCTCAGTGCCCGGGCAAACCTTGCTCCAGTGGAGCCTTGGCTGCGGGAGGGGAAGAGAGAGACAGAGAGGAAGGAGAGGGGGAGGGGTGGAGAAGCAGATGGGCGCCTCTCCTGTGTGCCCTGGCCGGGAATCGAACCTGAGACTCCTGCACGCCAGGCCGACACTCAACCACTGAGCCAACCAGCCAGGACCGAGAAGCATCAATTCTTTATTGCGGCACCTTAGTTGTTCATTGATTGCTTTGCCATATGTGCCTTGACCAGGAGGCTACAGCAGACCGAGTAACCCCTTGCTCAAGCCAATGACCTTGGGCCTAAGCTAGTGAGCTTTGCTCAAACCAGATGAACCAGTGCTCAAGCAGGCAACCTCGGGGTCTCGAACCTGGGTCCCACCGTGTCCCAGTCTGACGCTTTATCCAGTGCTCTACTGCCTGGTCAGGCCCATTAAATCTTGTTTTAAGCCTTTCTTTCATTTAGTCTTAAAGTTTGTGAAGCCAGGATTTACATATATACATATATGCTCACCTAAATGTTTTCATAAGTTATAGACTCTTAAAATCAATTTTAAACATTAGCACTCTTAGCAATATAGATTAATTAATTAAAACACAGACACAGAAATACATACATACACATTGAAAAAGGAAATAATGCAAAATATTTGTTTGGTATTAAAAATTCATTAGTATATTTGAGGGAATAAAAAAAGTTGTTTTAAATATTTAATGCATAAGGTTTTACTATCATATATTTCATTAAAATGTAATCTTCAACTGATGATATTTTTTTAAATAAATATTCCAGGTTTAATTATCCCAATCTAAACAGTATTGAAGGTAGTAAACATTAAATCTACTACAATGGTATTTTATGTTGTATTACCTTCATTGCTATCAATTTCATTAAAAGTATGAATTAGCAAGGACAAAATGATTTAATTGTCTAAACAAAGCTTTCCTTAGTCATTGCCAAACCTAAGAATTAAGAACCCCCAAGTGACACTTTAATGTTTCCTATATAATGGATCTATGGAAATAATTTAGGAAAACCATAATTTGTACATTTTTATTGTTTATATCCAATAAAATAAAATTAAAATCAGCCATTTCAGAAAATACTGTTCTTACATAAGCACAGAATAAAATTCAAAATGGACATCTGAGAAAATATATTTTCTACAGTTTTATTTAGGTTTCATATATTAATAACAAACTTTTTCTTGAACTATCACATTTGTTTTAATTTGTCTTCTGTTTGTTTGTTTTTTTAATTGAATTTATTGGAGTGACACTGAATAACATAATTATACAATTTTCAGATGCTCAATTCTACAACACATCTCGATGCATTATATTGTATGTTCACCCCCCTCAATTCAAGTCTTTGTCCATCATCATTAATGCCCCTATACCCACCTCTCGCCACCACCCCGACAATCACCACACTGTTTTGTTTTCTTCAGAAACACAAAAATACAAGTGAGACTTGCACTTCTTTCAAGTGAGGCTCAAAGATATACTTTTTAACTTGTGCATTCCTTGCTTATAGTTGACCCCCAAATATTTATTTTATTTATATATATATATATATGTTTGCATACATAAATGTTTTGAAAAATGTATGAATAAAATATCACTTCCTCTGTCATTTTAAATATGAAGACAATAGCCTAGATATGTTAGTAATTGGTTTTAAAAATTATTAGTACAACCCTGAAGACTGAGGACTCTTCACCATGACATTCTTCTCAATATTGGTGGAAATGCTTTTGCCAAACTGAGGACTCTTCACCATGACATTCTTCTCAATATTGGTGGAAATGCTATGTGATTAAGAGGAGAAGGAGCACTGTGGGAAGTGGCAATTGTTATGAAAGATAGCAGAGTTGTAAGTAGTATCCTAACATCCACTTAGATGTTGATTAAAATGAGCTGAGACAGGCAGATCATGAATTAAATGATTATGAGCTGGGTTAGTATGGTAGATAAAGATACCAGGAAAAAAAAGAATTTTGGATACCTCATAAGATAAAATTATAAAACCTGGAGACTAACTGGATAAGTAAGATTAGAATGCTGAGCAATCGAAGGAAGATTTGTCTGGGAGATCTGAAGAGTGATGTCTTCCTCTCGATTAACAGGAAAATCGGTAACATTGAGGAAAATATGATGATTCCAAGTTTCAAAATTCTGTTATGAGGATAGTAAAGATAACACAAGTGACTTGTAGGAATTAATAAAGGACAATACCTTTTTTAGTGTTAAAACGGTGTTTGATAATACAAGCATTGATCTTTATCCACATTGGAGAAATGCTTGAAGCACTCAAGTGAATGAGTGACTTCCTTCCTAGTTTTTAAGGATGTCAAGATCCTTATCTTTGAACCTTTACATCCCTGTATCTTTGCAATGTTCTTGCGCATATCTCTTGAGCTGATTTTTTTTTTATTCAACTATCAACAGAATTATCAACTCGTCAGAGTGGCTTTTGTTAAAGTTCGTGCTATTAAATACAAAGCACCACTTTATACATTTTATATATATATATATATATATACTCATTATATATATATAAACTTTATACATTATATATATAAACTCATTTAATTTTGACAAAAAAACAAAACATTAGATACGATACTAATTTTAATAGAGAAAAAGTATAAGAAATTTGTAATAATAGCTAAAAAGCAGTTGGCTTAGTAAGTGAAGACAAATGAGATTTGAACAGGGCAGTTTGTGTCTTTAAATATGTACACGGCATTCAATCAGTGCTAAGTACTTATTAATCCTTATCAAAAATGTCTTCAAATGCAAAACACTCTGAAATAATTGTTTTCAGGAATTCTCTAGTACATTCTCTGCTCTTTCCAGAGACTTTTTTTACCCATAAAGACAAACTGCAAAAGGCCTGTACCTTCAATGTAAGTATGGAAAGAAATAAACCTGCATCAGAAAAGCAGGGGGGTTGTAAATTGTGTTAGATTGTATCAATTTATGTATTCACACTCTTTGTACCATGTGATTTTGCAGCCCTTCTCACTAAAGAGATAGATATATTTCCCTCTCCTATGGCTCTGTATTTAGTCCAGTGATTTATTTGTTTTGGCCAAGGGGATATTAATGGGAATAACTTTACTAAAGTCTAGAAAGGCACGTATGTGACACCTATGTTTTCATCATGAGAACATAATCTGGCTAGTTAGTTTGTTCAGAAAACATATCCAGCTGAGATGAGCCTGTCACCATATGAGCCATGTGCTTTGTAGTGGTGAAATATTTGGTAAAACTCTCACGTGGGCTTATTTAGTACATTGAACATGTATCTAATGAATTTTTGGAATTGCACAAAGAGAATTCCAAGGAAAATAGAATATTGATAGCTTGGGCTTTACTCTTTTGGCTTAAAAAAATATAAACTGAAAGTAAGAGATGAGCTCAAAAATAAGTTGATAAGAAGAGTTTTGATGAGAGCATAGACCATTCAAAACTTGCCAGATTGGAAAATGCAACTTTTTCTTACCCTACATCCACAACCAACAAAGTATTCTCTCTTTTTTTTTTTTTTTTTTAAATATCTGAGTTTCTTTTTTTTTTAATTATTTTTATTTACTTACTCATTTTAGAGAAGAGAGACAGAGAGAGAGATAGAGAGAGGAGTGGGGGAGGAGCAGGAAGCATCAACTCCCACATGTGCCTTGACCAGGCAAGCCCAGGGTCTTGAACCGGCGACCTCAGCATTCCAGGTCAAGGCTTTATCCACTGCGCCACCACAGGTCCAACAAAGTATTCTCAAAGTAAGTCACAAACAGGAGGTAAAGAACCTTTTTACTATGTTCATGGAGGCCAATAAAATATATATACACATTTTATATATATATATAATATATATATATATACACACACATTATATATATATATACACACATTTTATATATATATACACACATTATATATATACACATACACACACAACCCTGTCAGGTACTAAAATATATTATAAAACTAGTTTCTTTTATAGCTTTATTGAAGTATAATTGATATACAAAAACTGTGCATATTTAATGACAACAATTTGACAAGTTTGGATATATGCGTACATCCATGATACCATCACCACAATCAAGGTAATAAACATAGTCATCACGTCAAACAGTTTCTTTGTGTCCTTTTGCTATTTTGAGGGTAAAGTAATTCAAAGACCTACATTTTTACAAAATCATAAGTGTACAATATCATAGTGTTTACTATGTGTACTATGCTGCACAGCACATTGCTAGAACCTATTCATCTTATGTAAGGTGTAACTTTATTCCCACTAAATGACTTCCAATACCCCTTATTTTATCCTCTAGCAACTACCAACTTATTTTCTGTTTCTGTTAAGTTTGAGTCTTTTAGACATCACATATAAGGAAAATCATATAGTATTTGTGCTATAACTAAGTTATTTCACTTACTATAATGTTTTCCAGGTCCATTCATGTTGTCACAAGTCATAGAATTTCTTTGTTTTGTTAAAGATGAATAGAATTCAATTGTATGTATATACCACATTTTTTAATCCATATTTCTATCAATGGATTTTTTAGTTATTTCCATAAGTTGGCAATTGAAAATAATGGTGCAGTGAACAAAAGCATGCAGATAGCATTTTAAGATCCTGTTTTCAATTCTTTTGGATACATATTCAGAAGTGGGACTGAGTTATTTTAAATGTATGGTATTGGTGCAAGAATAAGTAGATTCATGGACTATTACTAGGACAATAAAATGACATGCATTTGGACAATTCCAAGCACTAGGTGGTTGTTCCAGATTGTTGAGAATCAGCAGATGCTCTGCCATCAAGGATTTGGGAAAGATTAGGAATTAAATATGGCTACAAATCTTTTGCTACTCTTGATAATGAGAAGCAGACTGTAACTCCACTTCCTTTGAATTGGATCTTGCATAACCAATTGAAAGAGATGATGACCTGAATAAAAAACGGAATATGACTGAGCTCCCAGATGACAGCAGCTTCTCCAGCCCTGAAAGCCATCTTAACTATACAGCACAAGGAAGTCCTCAGGTAACTGCTTGGTGAGAAACTCCAAGCAAATACTATGCTGCTGAGCCCAGCCAGTCCACAGAAATGGGAGATATACTAATAAATTGTGTTTTAAGCTACTAATTTTGGGGTGCTTTATTACAAAGCAATAAATAACTAAAAAGAGACTTAAATGAAGCCTTTGAAAATTGAAGAAATAAAATATATTCAGGCAATGGTAAGTGCTATGAAGGAAATAAATGATGAGCTTGGGATATACACATGTATTGGTTGATTTAATCATCACAACAGTATAATTTTATAGTTAATAAAATCCAAAACTGAGAATTTAGTTTGAGTACCCTTGAGCCAGAATTAAATTACTATGACTGACTTGTAAATAATTTTGGGATAAGTGGTTAACTGAAAACTAATACTATGTACACTCATATATCAAAAGAAATGGCATATGAAAGAGTTGAGTGTAAAACATTCTCCTTTACAAAAAAGCAGGTAAAAAATCCAAGTTGCCAAAATATTTGTAGAATAAATGTAAAAATATCGGATTATTTAATTTTTATTTATTTATTCATCTTAGAGAGGAGAGAGAAAGAGAGAAGGGAGGAGCAGGGAGCATCAACTCCTATATGTGCCTTGACCAGGCAAGCTCAGGGCTTTGAACCGGCAACCTGAGCATTCCAGGTCAACGTTTCATCCACTGAGCCACCACAGGTCAGGCTACCGGATTATTTAATATGTAAGAAGCACCTAAAATCAATAAAAGGGGAGCATATATCTTAATTTTAAATTGTACAATAAAAAATAAATTAATTAGTAAAGGAAATACAAATTATAAAAAATATAAGAACATACTTAACCTCATAAATATTAGTAAGATGAAAATTTAAATTATTTGTATATTTTATACTTTTTGTCATTAATAAATGAATGTTTAAAAAAATTAGGTCACCCAGTGGTGTTAGAAATGAGGACCTAGTATCTGCCACAAGCCACAAATATACTGACAGTACTTTTTGAGCATGTTATGACATTACTGTACCATAAAACAACATGGCTCAAACACCTTAAGATCTTAAATAAATATATTAAAGGGAATTATCAACAACAGATAAATATATGTGTGTTAAAGTAATAATTGCTGTTATGCAAATTACCATAATTTGGAAATAATATGAATAACAACAACAAAGGATATGGTATAAGCAACAATCATTAAATATTAGTTTCAGGATAATGTATACTTGTCATGACAAATGTGTTTCAATTTTTTTTTGAAATACGTTTTTGAAACATTTTCAAGTGTTTTTGAAATACTACCTCAAGAAAAATTCAAATACGAGACAAATAGTAGAGCTGCATTTTTACAACGGATATAGAGTAAGGGGTAGCCAGAGAAGCTGAAATCTAGAGCTGGAGACACAGATAAAGACGATATAGTTAGAGATGTAGGTGGAACCCCGATACAGTGAAAAAAATGAGGAAACCTTCACTGACATCTTAATGGAATCAAACTAAGCTTAGGTGGAATTTTTATAATCAACTCTATTGAGTTACAATTTACATAAAATAAAATGTGCTCATTTTAAGTGTGGTTAGATGAATTTTGACAATTATACACCCATTTAACCATCCCTATCTTCACCAAAATCATCCCCAATCTTCAGTCATTTTACTGAATGTCGAGTGGACACCATTGGTTTTTCAAACAACTTTATTTATGTGTAAATTATACACAGTAATATACAATTATTTATAGCAAAATGTAACAAGTTCTTATTTACTAGGTTTATGCACTAGGAAATATTATTATTTCATTGTCAGTAGTATTTTATGAGAGGAAACTTTGAAACTCTGTAAAATATTTTTCGTCATCAAACTCTGACATACTGTTTTTGTTGTCATTGTTTTATCTTTGCTTGTTTGAGCTAAATTAACTACTAATATCATGGGTAGAAAATGTTGATTTTCTAAATCTATTCTTTATTATACATTTAATAACTTCTATTCCATTCTGATGGAAAGAGCTATCTATCTATCTATCTATCATCTATCTATCTATCTATCATTTATCTATCTATCATCTATCATGCATTGGTATGGAAATACAGACATACAGAAAGAGAAAGTGAGAGAGTCATATTAACTTCCATAATTAGATTCAATTTTAATTTGGACTTTTAGTTCATAGAAGTATTTACATCATTTAATTTATAGAATTTATAAACTACACAAGAAAAGTTATTTTAGGATAGTGATATGATTAAGATTATAATAATGTGAAAGTATTTTTTCCTTTTAAATGTTCATATAATGCTTCCAAATAACTTTTATATAAGATTATTTTCAAATTTTCTCTTTTTATTCTTGGGAAAGAGAAAATTAACCTTTCAAATTAAAAAATCCCTCTTTAATTTCTATATTTTTTTAAAATTCCAAGAAAAATTAAATGTGAAATTCACAGTTATATTTTGTTGAATCAGTTTAGTTTCTACTTTAAATGAATGATGATGGGCTAACAAAGTAATGGTCCTTGGCATAGTGAGAAACTGAGATAAATAAAAAATTAACTTTTATAAAAAGTTAATCATAATGTATAAAAGATAAGGTAGTAAATTTTCTCTTTTATAAAGTGGAGATGATAATAATAGTGCCTATTTCAGAGGATTGTTACGAAGATTAAATGAGAGAATTAAAGGAGAAAAAGCAATAAAATGTGTAGAACAGTAACTGATATATACTGAGTCATTTAAAAGCTATCCTTGTTAATAGATGATACTGCTCTATCATTAATACTAAATACTCTTTATTAAAGAAAAATAAAAGACTGATAACAGGATAAATGGATATTAACTATAATAAAAATATCCTAAAAATTTAAACCCATCATTGTGTACCTGAATCCTAGCTGTGTTACTTACAGTGATGCTATTTGCTTGCTGTGTGAACGTAAATGAAATGAATTGTTCTGCATTGTTTGGTGCCTTTAACCATAAAGTGGTGAAAATGATTTTAATTATAATTCTTTTTCATTTATGTGAGGACTCTTTTTAATTCACTTATTTAATGAAATTTATTAAAATCCAAAAATTGTAACACATCGCATATTTAACATAGATTTAGAAAATATTTACATCTTGAACAATCTGTTTAAGACTTTTTTCTCTTAAATGAAATATTATAAACACACTCTGTACTTTTCTATACAGAGGCAGACACTATGAAATTGGCATATATCTTTTCTATTGTCATTTTCTATTGGCACTATCCATTTACTACATAAAAGATGTCATGTTTTAACTTTGAAAGATATGGAAATGCCATTATTTTACACATGGTTCACAGAACAATTTGCTATTCAGATTTATGATCAATAAAAAAAACTAGTTTACTTATTTTAATATCTATGAATTTAAGTGTATTTGCCATTGTTGTTACTTTCAAACATGTGCAGGTATTATGCTAGTTTTCTGCAACTTCAGATAAATTATTTGGCATTTTTAAGATGTCTATTATAACAATAAATAATCAATTTTTGGAAACCATCCTTTTGTGTTTGAAAGAACATGTTTTTTAAATTTATGTTGCACACTGCATCCAATTAGAACAAAGTATCTTCTTGTTATATAAAAATTTTTAAAAACACACTACTGTTTGCAACCTATTCTATTAAATTCTGAGTTGTGGTATACTCTCGCAAAGGGTTTCTGATATTGTTTATTATCTCCTGTATTAGGTAAACTTTTTTTTTTTTTTTGTATTCCTCTGAAGCTGGAAACGGGGAGAGACAGTCAGACAGACTCCCGCATGCTCCAGACCGGGATCCACCTGGCACGCCCACCAGGGGGCGACGCTCTGCTCTGCCCACCAGGGGGCGATGCTCTGCCCCTCCGGGACGTCACTCTGTTGCGACCAGAGCCACTCTAGCGCCTGGGGCAGAGGCCAAGGAGCCATCCCCAGCGCCTGGGCCATCTTTGCTTCAATGGAGCCTCACTGCGGGAGGGGAAGAGAGAGACAGAGAGGAAGGAGAGGGGGAGGGGTGGAGAAGCAGATGGGCGCTTCTCCTGTGTGCCCTGACCAGGAATCGAACCCGCGACCCCTGCACGCCAGACCGACGCTCCACCACTGAGCCAACCGGCCAGGGCCGGTAAACTTTTATTTAAGATATTTTAGTCTCTTTTATTTGGTATGCAAAGATTAAGAATTATGTTATATTTTTATATTATTTATTTTAGCAGTAAGTAATGATCCTGATATCTAATCACCATCAGTTTGTCTGCTATTAATAATATTATGATAGCTTCAATTGGTTGTTGTTTCTGTCATGGCTGTTGTTATATTATTATCTCAGGTTCTCTACTGCCAGCTTCTTTTATGTATTTTGTTTTTTTAATTGAATATATTGGTGTGACACAAGATAACATAACTTTTCAGGTTTCAGGTGCCTAATTCTACAACACATCTCTGTACACCAAATCCTGTGTTTACCCCCCAAGTTAAGTCTTTATTCATCATCATTTACCCCCCCCAACACCCATACTATATGGGTAGTCCTCAGGTTATGACACAGTTTTGTTCCTACAACAGTGACAGAACTCAAATTTTGGTGTATGTCGAAACATACCCCTGTCTAAGTCACTTACTGACACTAACATAATTGTAAAATCATAATCTAGAACAGGGGTTGGGAACCTTTTTGGCTGAGAGAGCCATGAACAACACATATTTTAAAATGTATTTCCGTGAGAGCCATATAACGACCCGTGTACATTACGCATTATCCAATAAAAATTTGGTGTTGTCCCGGAGGACAGCTGTGACTGGCTCCGGCCACCCACAACCATGAACATGAGCAGTAGGAAATGAATGGGTTGTTTTATATTTTTAACGTTATTATTTTTTTATTAAAAATTTGTCTGTGAGCCAGATGCAGCCATCAAAAGAGCCACATCTGGCTTGCGAGCCATAGGTTCCCAAACCCTGATCTAGAACATAAAAACACAACTAAGCCACAGAAAAAGGAAAAGGACATAAATATACTGTACTGTATGCTGTACTATAATAACAGAAAAATTGACAAAAAAATGAGTGTAAGAAAAATTCCTTACCTTTACTCTTGTGATTGGCTTGCACACTGGAAAGGGCATTGCAAGGTGGGAGAGACTGAGCTATTGAGAGAAAGAAACTGGAGAAGCAGGGGAACCTGCAGAAGGTGCTGGAGATACTGAGTCGGGTGAATCAGGATTGCCTAAGGAACATACAGGAGACACTAGAGATGATTCTACCTTTACTACAGGTGTTTCATCTCTAGAGGCAGCCGATGTAGAGGGTACAGGATCTGTTACAGGCATCTCTACCAATTGTTGCAGGCTAGTCTGGAAGGTTGATGACTTTTTCTCTTCCAAAATCTGCCTGTAGCATTGCAAGGCATCCATAACAGCTCTGTAGACCTTACTGAATTTGTCATTGCTGGAGTCCTCAGCCTGAAATTTTCCAGCCCATCTTCTACCATAGAAAAACCTTCTGTCAAACCCTTGGTAGTAAATCTCTTGGGTTCTAGGATTTCTAGCTCTTCCTCTTCAATCAGCTGCTTCTCCAGGTGAATGAGGTCTTCAACAGAGAGCTTCTCTTCATGTGATGCTGGTAGCTCTATGACATCCTCAGCCTCTACCTCCAAATTAAGCTGTTCACCCATGTCAACAACCTGTGCTGTTACAGCTTTCACTGACTCGTTAAAGCTGTGGAAGTCGTACACAAACTTGGGACACAGTCAGAGACGGACTTAAGGGAGAGCACACCGGGCGTGTGCCCTGGGCCCTGACTTCTGAAGTGCCCAGCAAAACCCCAGCTTTACACTTTTTTCTAATGACAAGGGGCCCAATATTTTCTTCTATGGATTAAGGGCCTCAACTGACCTTAATCCGCTTCTGGACACAGTTTTTTCCCACACACCATTGAAGTTTGTTTGCCATCTCAATTTTCAAAGTTGTATTTAGAGACACTCGTAACCCGAGGACCCTCTATACTTTTCTTCACCTCCACCCCCAGCAGTCATCACAGTGTTGTCTGTTTCCATGAGTTTTTTGTTTTATTTGTCCTTTTGTTTTTAACTTATAAATGACATGTTTTGGTCTCTCCAACCTAATCTTAAAATATTTTTAACATGTGACTTTAATCTGTATAAATAGACTGATTTCTAATATGTTTTAATTGATGTCCACCATCTTATCCTTTGTTTTTTATTTACCTTACTTATATCTTTAATTTTTCTTCTTGACAAATTTTCCTTTGAATTTTAAAGCTTTTTGTTCCTTCTCACACACACTCTCTTTAAAATATTCTATTTCCTTTCCCATAAAAGACTGGAAATAGTATATTATTATTCTATGTAACAAAATATAGTAATATATTAATACAAATATTAGAATGCTAATATGACTCTTTTGTTATTATATCTGAAAATTAGAAAGTGACTCTTAGAAGTTTTACTTATTTACAACTTTCTCTGTTTTCTCCTCCAGAAAATTACAAAGACCTTAATAATTTTAACTTAGATTGTATTCATTTTCTATATTGTTGCAATATAATACTTTAACTCTAATACTTATAAATTTTATATTATTATTTATATTTATCAAGATACTTATTTACTATTACACCATATATTCCTTTTTTCTGTGTTCAATTCTTTTAATAAAAATATTTAAAACTCATTTTTCAGTACAGATATCTAAGTGGTAATTTTTTCCTATACATTAACCTATCTTCATTTTGACCAATCATGAACAACAGAGTCTAGGCTGATAATTATTTTTCCCTTAGTATGTAACATGTCTTCAGTCTTATATACTTTTCTGTGAATCTTCTGTTAAATCTTTCTGTTAAGTTCCTGTGTAGATAATTTTTCTTATATTTTTGATTGATTTTGAAATTTATTTCATACTCTTTGCTACTCATTCTGATATAGTTGGAATTAAGTCATGTTTATTAATCTTAAAAAACTTTAATTATGCTTCTTAAATCTAAATATTTGTTTTCTTTTTAATTCTGAAATATTTGTATTTCTTATCTCTGGAAATATTATCTCCTCACTTTTGTAATCTTATCTTCTGCACTCCTATGAGAGATCTTTTGGTCATTCACTGCTCTTACACATTTTTCTTCTCTTTATCTATTTTAGATACTTTCCTCATATTCATGTTAAACTGCCAAAGAATTATTAATTCTTCTAATCACAAAGTTTTGAGTGTGAGCTCTTCAGCTGAGGCTCAGTTTGGGTTTATTTGTTTTCCTCTCTAAGTCATGTGACCAGCATTGTGGACTTGTTTTTACAGAGTGATTTAAGAGTACTTCTACTGGTGCTCAGAGCTTACACTAAACTTTTTAAATTTATTTTATGGTTTAAAATTTTTATTGGGTTAATATCAATTAATAACATTATGTAAATTTCAGGTGTACAATTTTATAATATGACATCTGTAAACTCGATTGTATACTTACCGCTCAAAGTTTAGTCCTCTTTCGTCACTATATATTTGTCCCTGTTTTAATTTTCATATTCAACCTCCTTTCCCTTCACTGTAGCATTACTGAAGACAGCCAAGGCATAGAAACAACCGACATGTCCTTCATTGAATGATTATGCCAACATTAGGAATGTCTAAACCTATAGAAAATTGTACAGTAGTTTATTTATTCCAGGATGTGCCTGGAAGCAAGATCTCAATCATTATTTTATATGTTTAGAATCCAAAAAGGAAATGTAAGGAAGATTTCTGGAAATCCAATGGTGGTAGGTTAAGCAGAAGAAAGCAAAGCAGGAAAATCGCTGACATCGAATAAAAACAAAATGAAGAAATATATATTTCTTTGACAGTGGTGGGTACACTGTAGTTAACATTTAACATTTATAGTAAGTAGAGATGATAAGGCAACAGATACTACTAGTAAGGCGTTTCAGTGCTTGTGCTTCTTCAAGGGTGGCTAAACTTTAAAGAGGTCTGGAAAATAAATGCTATGGTATTTCAAAGGTATGCTAACCTAGATTGCACAAGAACAGTGGACTGGACTCACTTTAGGCAAAGATTAACCTTTACTTAGGAAGTTATAGGCCTGGGTATAACTATCCACCATGACCTTCCCAGTCAATAATTTATGATCAGACTGGTTATTTTCAGTCACTGAACTTAATGAACCTGCAGAGCAGACCCTTGAACTTCTCCAGTTTCCCATATGGCCCTTGTTTCTCACAACTGGACAAAAAAGGCGTGGTACATATCATATATACAACGGAATACTACTCACCGTATTAAAAGATGAAATATTGCCGCCTGACCTGTGGTGGCGCAGTGGATAAAGCGTCGACCTGGAAATGCTGAGGTCACCGGTTTGAAAGGTTCGAAACCCTGGGCTTGCCTGGTCAAGGCACATATGGGAGTTGATGCTTCCAGCTCCTCCCCCCTTCTCTCTCTCTCTGTCTCTCTCTCCTCTCTCTCCCTCTCTGTCTCTCTCTCTCCCTCTCTCTGTCCTCTCTAAAAATGAATAAATAAAATTAAAAAAAAGATGAAATATTGCCATGTTTGGCAACAGGTATAAATCTTGACACTTTATGCTAAGTGAGTAAGTCAGATGGAAAAGGATAAGAACCACGTGGTTTCATTCATGTGGTATATGAAACTAAGAGCAACAAACAAGCTAAGAAATAAAACTTTTTATTTTAACATTAATTTAGGAGTTATAGATTATTACAAATTTTGGAAACTATAATAAAAATTTGAATGTTTGGATGACACATATTCATGTAGCTTTAGTTTAGAGTTGAATTATCCCATTTTGGATCCCTATACCACTCCCACATGTCTAGTCCCTAAAACTTTCCTCTCAGTATCTTAGGGAGACTATCTTTTCTTAACTCCTTCAGTGTTTGGAGTGGACTTTCCTTAATAATTTTAATTATGTAAAGTTTTCAGTTTTAGCTCTGAAAGGATAAGACTGCATGCATATTTATTTAAAACATAGTCACTGGCCTGACCTGTGGTGGCGCAGTGGATAAAGCGTCGACCTGGAAATGCTGAGGTCGCCGGTTCAAAACCCTGGGCTTGCCTGGTCAAGGCACATATGGGAGTTGATGCTTCCAGTTCCTCCCCCTTCTTTCTTTCTGTCTCTCTCTCTCCCTCTCTCTCTCCTCTCTAAAAAATGAATAAATAAAATAAAATAAAATAAAAATTAAAACATAGTCACTTTCTGGTAAGGCAATTCTAATTTTATTTCATTATCAAAGCTATTTTCTAGTTGAATCATGAGTTTTCCATTTCACTTTGAGTTCACGCTCAATCCAGCACACAAGTTTTTCTTGTTTTTTCTTGAGCTCAAATCTTTTTAAAATGATTCTACTTTTACCCAGAATTTTTGTATATTTCAAGCAAAAAAATTCTGTATATTTCAAGCAGAAATTTTTTTTATTTTATCAGTCATCCATGTTGCTGTAAACCACTTCCATTTATTTTTCACTTGTCAATTATTTTTATGAGAAAAAGCTAATAAGCGAAATCAAAAGAAGTGCAGTTGCCATAATGAGAGATTACAATGTCTTTGCAAACTGGAATATGAAAACAGATGTTAAAATTGGTGCAGAGAATGGCCTTGAGCATCACAAGACCTTTCCACTTTGCAACATCATAGCTCTAAAAATTCACCTGATTTTGTTGAACATGTTAGGAAAAACAAAAAAACAAAAAAACAAAAAACAAAGACATAGCAGTACAAAATGTATCTTGCGTTCAAGTTCTTATAAAAGTCTATAGTAAAATTACTTTATGAAATAGCTTTAGAAATAGCCTACTCCAGCCTGACCAGGCGGTGGCACAGTGGATAAAGCATCAGACTAGGATGTAGAGGAGCCAGGTTCAAAACCCCAAGATCACCGGTTTGAGCATGGGCTCATCTGGTTTGAGCAAGGCTCACCAGCTAGAGCCCAATGTCATTGGTTTGGGCAAGGGGTTACTCATTCTGCTGTAGCCCCCCCCCCCCCATCAAGCCATACATGAGAAAGCAGTCAATGAACAACTAAAAAAGGAGCCGCAATAAAGAATTGATGCTTTTCATCTCTCTTGTTTCCTGCCTGCCTGTCTCTATCTGTCCCTCTCTCTGACTCTCTAAAGTTCCAGGATTCCATTCTTCTTCTTTGACATTAGTGTCCTTTCTAGTTTGTGCTTCCCTAAATTTAATTTAGAAAGTTCAAAATATTTAGGAATACCATATTTTAATTTACCCCAGAGACAACTTTTAATTTGAGTAAGTTTTTTGAAAGCTAGAGTTCATCATTTACTGCTTGTTCATCCATACATACTAAGCAATTGGTAAGCAAAATAACAGGAATTACATCATTTACAATTGTAATTCTCATACAAATTAAATGTTGGGGTTTTTTTATTTTGCTTTGATTCCAGTAATTTCCTTCCAACTCTTAAATCCTACTGTGTGTGTGCATGTGTGTGATAACCCCATAAAAAACTACACACATTAGATTGCTTAAACAAAATAACAACAACAATAAAGCTCAAAAAGTCTAGTTTATGAATCATAACTCTTCGTAAAGCTGAAAGAACAGTGCTGGAGGCAGAAAGTCATGAAAAGAACTATAGTCATCCCAAATGTCAGATATGAAGACAAAGTGCTAATATATGGAAAAATGATCAAAGTAGAAGAAAATATTGTGAAACACCATCTAATCATACTTGCATAGTGACAGGGATACATTCTGAGAAATGCATCATTAGACAATTTGTCAATGTGCCTACATCACAGGGTGCACTTGCACAAACCTAGCTTGTATAGTCTACTACACACCAGGCTGCATACCTGTATGAAATGTTACTGTATTGAATACTGTAGGTAAATGTAACACAATGGTGAGCATTTGTATACATAAACATATCTAAACGTAGATAAAGTACAGTAAAAATATGATATGAAAGTTAAAAATTGGTACACTCGCATAGAGCACTTACCATGAATCGAGCTTGCAGGACTGGAACTTGCGCTACGTGAGTCAGAAAGTGTGTGGTGAATGAATGTGAAGAACTGACATTAGTGTACAGGCCTATAGATCTTATAAACACTGTACTTTGGGGCTGGAGTAAATTTATAAAAGATATTTTATAAATTTATAATAACAGCTTAAAAAACAAAAACATTACACAGCTGTTCAATACATTTCTCTTAATATTCTTATTTTATATGCTTTTATCTATTTAAAATTTTATATTTCCTTACTTTTTAAACTGTTAAAAAGTTTCCTTAGTTTAAAAACTAAGACACAAAAACACACATTAATCAAGGTCTACATGGGGTCAGATCATTAATATCGCTGTCTTCCACCTCCACATCCTGTCCCACTGGTTGGCTTTCAGCAGCAATAAGATGCATGAAGCTGTCAGATCTCCTGTGATAACAATGCCTTCTTCTGGAACGCCTCCTGAAGGACCTGCCTAAGGCTTTTCTCAAGGAAGTGTCACTTTTCTAAGAAATATGTCCATAGTGGTTTTCTTAGTTTGTTTCAATTTTTCATCATAGATTGGCTTATAAGTAGATAGTACACCATGAACATTCCTCTCTTTTAATGAAACATTTTGACATGAGGTCCATGTTTTCAAACTTTTTAAGAAGCTTATAGAAGTCTTAAAAAACTTCTGTAGGGCCCTGGCCGGTTGGCTCAGTGGTAGAGCGTCGGCCTGGTGTGCAGGAGTCCCGGGTTCGATTCCCAGCCAGGACACACAGGAGAAGGCCCCATCTGCTTCTCCACCCCTTCCCCTCTCCTTCCTCTCTGTCTCTCTCTTCCCCTCCCGCAGCCAAGGCTCCATTGGAGCAAAGTTGGCCCTGGCGCTGAGGATGGCTCTGTGACCTCTGCCTCAGGCACTAGAATGGCTCTGGTTGCAACACAGCAACGCCACAGATGGGCAGAATATTGCCCCCTGGTGGGCATGCTGGGTGGATCCCGGTCGGGCGCATGCAGGAGTCTGTCTGACTGCCTCCCTGTTTCCAACTTCAGAAAAATACAAAAAATAAAATTTAAATTTAAAAAAACCCTCTGTAAACCCTTAACTGAATTTTCTTGAGTATTTTTTTCTTTTTCTTCTGTAGTTTTCTTTTATCTTGAATCTTATTTAGCTATGTGTTCCTGTTCCCATTCCAACAATTCCTCATTACTCAATTCCTCAGTAACCACCTCTAGGTGCTCCTCAATATCATCATCCACATTCAGGTTAAAAAATTATTTGCCACCTCAACACAGCCTTGAGGATTTTTGCAACTTCCTCATCCTTGGCAAATTGTTTGAAGTTATGCATGAACCTTTTGAGTGTCTCTTTCCAGATGATATTGTACATTCCTTGGGAATATCACCCAGACCCATGCAATGTTTCTGCTGTTTTATGCTTCCACAATTACATCAGTGTCTTCCTCAGTTGCAACAATAGCCTGGGCAAAGGTCCTCCTCAGGTGGTAGGTATTTAAAGCTGCCATGACTCTGGGATCCATTGTTGAAAGCAAAAGTATGGTGTTTAGAGAGATAAACAGCATTTTGATATTTGGATCAAGATTACCAAAAAAAGGGGTATCCAATTATATGATCAACAATGAGCAAAATTTTGTAAGGTATGTTATTCTTCAAATAGTACTCCATTTTCTTGACGTAACAACTCAAGAAAGCATTTTAGAATAGAGTGAGAGTCATCCATGACCTTTCTTTTTCTTTAATTTTATTTTTCTTTTACAAAAATAAAGAATATATGCACCCTGTATGTTCACTGCAGTCGTATTTACAATAGCTGATTTTAGTTCTTGAATATTTTTCAAATATATCTGCTCCTCTCCAAACCTAGGCCAGAATTTATACAGACATCATCTTTGAAACCTTGCATACTATAATCAATTTTCCTCATAAAAGCCAGAATAACCTTGCCCAAATATCAAATATCAAAAATGTCATCACCCCTTAAATGCTTTCTGTAGCTTCCTACTGCTTTCAATACAAATCCCATAAAGCAAGTTTCAAGATCTCTATTGTCTACTTTACCTTTGGTCTTCCGGTAAATGTTGGCTCTTGGATGTTGTTCAATATCTCTATTCTTTCGTGTGTGTGTGTGTGTGTGTGTGTGTGTGTGTGTGTGTGTGTGTGTGTGTGTTTACATGGATTCAAGTGTCCCACTAAATATAAAACCCTCATCCCTGTGTCCCTTTTTATACCCCTTTGCCCCCCTCCCCCTAACTCCCTGCCCCATTCCCTCAAGGATTTTCAGTCCTGTTATCTATATCTCTGTGTTATGTACAGATAATTTCACTAATCCCTTCACCTTCTCTGATCCTATCTCCTCATTCCTCTTCCCTCTTACTACTGTCCTCTGGTCCATGTGACCCTGCCTCTGCCTCTATTCCATTCCTCAGTTCACTTTGTTCATTAGATTCCACAGGTAAGTGAGATCATATGATATTTGTCTTTCTCTGTCTGGCTTATTTCACTTAGCATAATAATCTCCAGGTCCATGCATGTTGCCGCAAAAGGTATTGCAGCATTGATTACAATAGTCAAGATCTGGGAAAAGCGCAAGTGTCTGTCAGTGGACAAGTGTATTAAAAAGCTGTGGTACATATACACAATGGAATACTACACAGCTGTGAAAAACAAGGTCTCTATTCTGACTAAATTATTATCCTATCACCTTCATCTAAAAGTCCTTAAACTTTCTTCTGGTCTCATGTGAGATGCCATTTGTTTCAAGAAATCTTTTATGAGCCCCAAGACTGCTTAGTCCTACATTCCTTCCCATAGAACCTGTATTCACTCATTACTCAAAGTTATAAGTACCAGCTATGCTTTATTTATTATCACTTTTAGTGGATTTTATATTTTTCCCATCTTTGTATATCAGCATCTGGCAAAGTGCCTGAATCACGGCACATACTCAATATATAATTGTCAAATAACTATTGTGTGGTTATATAGTGACACCAATTTGTAATTTAATATTTGTAATTTAAATCACAATGTTATAATAGAACCACATAGACCTGCTAGATGAACAGGGGAAAAGAAGTAAGCATTCAGTAATTTTATATAAAAAGAAAATACAGATAAGTCTATTTGGATATCAGATATAACTGGTTGATTTATTATTGAAAAAGGGTCTCAGTAGTTGAGAAATAATAGAATAAAAATATGAAAATAATCTACAGGGGCAGAAGCAATAGAAACAAAGAGAATATCTTTTGGTTGCCTGGGCTGAGATAAAGGAAGTGAAATTGATGGAGATGGGCCCAGGAGTAATAGAAATGTTTTTATTCTTGATTCTGTTGTTTGTTTGTTTTGTTTTGTTTTTTTGTAACCAAAACTTTAATCCCAAGGATTCTCACAAAACATATTACAAATGACAGCATGAAAAAAAAATTTGTGCACAGTAACTCAAAATTCAGCTCTACAATGTACCCTTAAACTGGCAGGACACTGGTATCGTTGAATAGTCTCAAATTTCCAAATGAAGAATGTTATTACAAAGGGTTATATGTTCATATACAGCAACCATATAAAAAATTTATGACTGAAAGCAAAGAAAGGTAAACTAGCTTTCTTAAAACTTCTTAAATTCTACACCAACTGGAGAACTTCCTTCCGCCCAGTGTAAAGACTAGTTAAAATTTTTTAAGACTCTAGTTTAATTTTGCAGCTTTAATTTTTACCTATACTGGCTTGTGTTCACAGCAGCTTTTGAGACTGCTCATTCAATTACAGCTGCATATTACATCCCAGCTATGGAAAGTCTAAGTTCAAATTTTGCCAGTCTTGTTTCCACAGTATTAAACATCACACTTAAGCTGGGCAGGAGTTTAGAGGTTTATTATCAGTCTACCCAAGACTAAAGTTCAAAGCAAATTCAATTTTGCTTAAGGGAACATTGTAAAGTAATAATTCTTGATATTAACATGCCTCATATGATCCACTTTAAACCATAGAGAATTACATCTTTATGTGTCACTGTTCCAAGACAAACAAATGTGAACAGCTAATATATCTTAAAAATGTACCAAGCTTATGAAGTCTCAAACAAAACTTGAATTTTCTGTACATACTCCTGTCAAATGAAGGGATTTCCTGTACACCACACCTCTTGCAAACTGGTCTTCTATTTCCTTTCATTTGACCTAGATCGGTTACGAGACCTAGAGAAATATCGGGACGGCTTGTGATTTCTCTCCCGAGACAGTGATCTCTCTCTTCTCCTATCTCTAGGAAGGGACCTGCTCCGGCTGCAGGAGAAGCTTCTCCGTCTTGGAGATCTGCGCCTAGGTGGAGGACTCCTCTGATAATCATCTCCAGGGCGACGACCCCAAGAGGGAGGTGGGCCACGATTTCGACTTCTCTTTTCACCATTTGAGAGTTCCACTCTTACCTGGCAGCCACACAGTGTTCTCCCATCTAGCTCTCGGACAGCATCGGCTGTATCTCGGGGATCTTCAAATTCAACAAAATCAAAGCTGGGAGGGTTTCTAGCAACCCACACACTTCGGAGTGGTCCATAATAGCCAAAGGCTCGCTCCAACTCAGTCTTGTTACCGTTGTTTCCAAGATTACCTACATAAACCTTAAAATCCAATGGACAGGAATCACGATGCATTTCGAGATCTTGAGTTAGAAATGCGGCGGCTCCAATCTACACACACCCTCGGACGGCTCTTCCTCTCCCCTCCGCCCAGCTCCCAAACACCCTCAACCCTACCCTGCGTCCATGAAATGGCGGGCTTCTGTAGTTTTTACATGGTTGTATAAATGTGTTGAAACTCACCAAAATGTATACTTAAAAGAGGTACATTATACCTCAATTAAGTTGATTTTTAAATGCTTCAGTAATTTAAACAGCTTCTCAATAACATTTCCAGCACAGAAAGTGTTCAAAGGTTTTGTTATTGGAAGAAAATAGTGTGTAATAATATTATTTTAAAATTCTAAATAGTAGTAATAATGCTGAACTCAGTTTAAAGAGCATTTTTTGGTAGTTTGTGTATAAAAAGAAATTAATGAGTCTCACACTAATTTTATTCAATGATTAAATTACCCAACTACTGATCTTTTACTTGTTTATTCATAGACCATCAGGTAATTAGAACTCTCTCTACTATATCATCTGCCAGCTGTGAGGAGAATGAGAACAACAGTTATTCATTTCAGTGGGAACATTATTATTCATATAGGAAAGAGAAACTTTGAAGCTGTTAAAAATAGGGCTAGACCTATTTCTTTTCCTTTTCATCTGTATTTGTTGAATAAAAAGCCAGAACTACCTAAAGATTTATATATCTACATGGATATGCAATTAATTAAATCTTATTTATTTATTAGAACCACCTAATATTATTGTATTATAGTACCGGGAGTTATTTTAAGGAATAAGAAAAAAAATTAGTCCTGAGTTTTAATAGTTTATAGATATTCCTTTCTTAACACACATTAATCTTTATCTAGAAAATTCATGACATGCTTAATACCATATCAAGGCAAACTGAGTAAAGCAAGGGGAGTTATCTTAGTGCATTTGGACTGTTAAAACAAAATATCACAGACTGGGTGGCTTATAAACAACAGAAATATCTCACATCTGAGCTTGGCAATCTGAGATCAGTATGCCAGTAAGGTAGGGTTCTGGTGAAGGCCATTTTCCAAGGTGCTGATGTGCGGGTTCAGAAAAAATTTTACTGTTTCTTACCTTCTAAATTCTTCAAACAGGACTAATAACCAAATTAGCAGAGATAGATTAGCAGATGTATAAAGTTTATTACAAATGTACATACTGGGGATATCATAAGATATGAGACCCAAAATGCTTTGGGAAGTTGAGATTTATATGTCATTGTGGACAAAGAAAGGGGGGCAGGTGTCTGAGATATCAAAGGACAGACAATTTACAGGGAGCTGAGGAACAGCCAAATAGATATGGGAGGCAAGTTTTCTTCTGGCAACCAAGAAACGATCGGACACATCGAGAAACAATGGAAAATGGAGAGTTTGGGGCACTTAGCGACCATGTCTGTACATGGAGCCTTTCTATCTATTGGGGTTTTTTTTATTGGTTTTAATTTATTGTGTTTACATAGATTCTAGTGTCTCCCTGAATGCACTCCCCTCCCCTGTATTCCCCACAACATCCCCTTTGTCCCCCTCCCCTTAGTGCCCTCCCCCTTCCCTTCAGGTTTATCCCATCCTATCATCCCGTTTCCCTCTGTCCTCTTTTCCTCTGGTCCCTTTAATCCCTCCACTAAGTTCTGTTACTCAGTTCATTTTGTTCATTGGATTCCTCAAATGTGTGAGATCATATGATATTTTTCTTTTTCTGCCTGGCTTATTTCACTTAACATAATAGTTTCCAGGCCCATCCATGTTGTCGCAAAAGGTAGAATTTCCTTCTTTTTCATGGCCCCATAGTATTCCATTGTATATACGTACCATAGCTTTTTAATCCACTCATCGGCGAGAATGTGGAGAAAAGGAAACCCTCCTGCACTGCTGGTGGGAATGCAGACTGGTGCAGCCACTGTGGAAAGCAGTATGGAGATTCCTCAAAAAATTAAAAATAGAACTGCCATTTGACCCAGCCATCCCACTTTTAGGAATATATCCCAAGAACATCATATCACTGATTCAAAAGGAGAAATGCACCCCCATGTTTATGGCAGCATTGTTCACAATAACGAAGACCTGGAAACAGCCTTTCTATCTATTGTTAAAGTGAATATGTTAAGACTCTTTTCTTGGGACAAGTCTTTCCATCTGAATCTCTAAGGCAGGGAATGGAGTGGGTCAAATATTCTTTCTGAGTCTTTTGTTTCTTAATAACCAGATAAAAATCAATATCCCAAAAGGCATAGTCCTGGGGTGGCAAATTGGTCTGTTTCACAGACTGTTGACTTCACAACTTGTCCTCACATGCCAGAAGCAGTTAGTTATTTCTCTGTAGCCTTTTTATAAGGCACTATTTCACCCCCAGGATTTAAGCACTTGCTAAAGGCCCCACCTCAAAATACCATCACTTGAAGGGGTTAAGGTTTCAACATAGGAATTTTGGGAGGACACAAATATTCATTACATAACAAGAATCAACCACACTTTGGATTTCTCATACTAGAAATATTATTTCCGTTGCCTTAACATCAACTCTACTGAAAAACAAATACATATACACTACACCCACACCCACACATACACACACACTAACACAAGAATATTAACAAGAAATATAACAAGAATATTAATAACAATAAAACTAATAAATCATGGTATATAAGAATAGCAAGTAAAGTAGAATTGACTAAAAACATCCTTTCTTTTATTTAAGGTCTAACTTATAGAAAACAAAATGCAAAGACCATAGGGTTCCAACCAGTTAGTTTTAAAATGATTAAACTTATGTATCTTCCACTCAAAAGGTAATGCACCTTCCTGTCTCTCAAAAAATTATTTTGTGTCACATGCCAGTAAATCCTTCACTCAAAGGTTATCACTTTTTAATTACTATTACCATAAAGTACCTTCGCTTATTTTTAGAATTCTTATAAATGCAATCACATTAAAAGTGTGTGTGTGTGTGTGTGTGTGTGTGTGTGTGTGTGTGTGTGTGTGTACACATGTGTGTGCCTGGCTTCCTTCACCCAACTAAATGTGTTTGAGTTTATAGCATGGTTTGGTTATATTAGTAATAGGCTTAGTGTTTACAATATTGCTTTAACTTCCTTTCAACATCTATAGGATCTTTAGATAGTGATATTTGTATTTTTACTCTTGCCATCATGAACAATCTTTTCTTGGGTTTATTAATTTTATTAAGTTCATCAATTTCAATATGTTAAACAGAACTTTTAACTACCACTGCTGAAAAGTATTCAAAAAATTTATTAGGCCATTGCTAGAAAAAAAGATGGGTCTTGGGGCATGGAGTGTAATCCACAAGCAATATGACAAGGTAGAAAAGACAATCATGTCTGTTATTCTAGAGCTTTGCAAGAGCTTTCATATATCAGTTTGGGGTGGTGGTGGAGAGATGTAAGCCATTCTGAAATAATTTACATTAGCTATAGACAGACAAAGTAGATGGGAATGGTGAAGCAGGAGTTAGTGCTAAGATAAGCTCAGCAGAGTCTGTAAAGCCCTCTCTGTCATTGTTTAGTGCTTTATATTTTTACTTTCATCAATTTAACTAAGAAATCCCTAGTAATTTTTTTTCTTTATTTGTTGCTATCTGGAGCTCAATAAGAGCCTTTGATTTTCAACTTGTTATCCTTAATTGCTTTTTGGAAAATCTTCCATTTTTCCCTCAATTTTTTAATCTAATTTGTACTCTCTATTTTCATTTTCTATAGCTCCAATGACAACTACATTACACTATCTGATATGGTCCAACATTTGACATTTTATCTGTTCCTTTTGTTTTCTTGGTGTCTTATTATGGATAATTTTTAGTGACCTACGTAAAATTAAAGTTCACTCGAGATTGATGGGATGACATCAGAGTAATGACGGGGTAGGAAGTGATACCGATAAATCTCCCCCAAAACTCAACAAGATCTTCAACCAGAAACAGAAAAACCTATCCTTGGAGCCTCCAGATGTTTCGTAATACACCCGAAGGTATGGTCGAGCAAAAAAATGGCTAAATATATAATCAAACCCCGAATGAAATAGGGAGTAAGAAATGCTCCGCCTTCCTCACTAACCTAAACAGGGCGGCTTTCACTGGGAACTGAGAATATAGAAACTAAGGCGGGCAAAGGGGGTGAATAGATCCACGCCGCAGCACAAACGGCCGAACCAGGTTGTGGCATGGAGATCCAAGCCAAGGAAAAACTGTTCCTGTGGCAACCCGGGAAATATGAGTTAACACTCGCGCCAAACCCAGACAAAGAAAGACAAGTGGGGCAGCCATTTTCCCCGATCCCCTGGTCAGCGGGCGCAGATAGTGGGTGAGAGATTCCTTCCAAAGCCCCAGGAGAGGGCACCCGTGTTATACCACAGAGAGGCAGAGTCAGAGGCCTTTGTGTGGGTGGAAAGTGGAATCTCTGGACCGCCTCAGTGCCCTTAAAAAGCCGTGCATGGGGAGGGAGCGAGAACTAATTCCAACGCTGGACCTTTTCCATGCGGGTGGGGGTTTCACTCAGAGTGTGAGACTGCCGGCCTGATATCCTGGTCTGTGCGCACAGATGCTGAGTGAGAGTTTCCTCCAAGCGCCCCGGGAGTGGGCACCCGCCCGTGTTACTGGAGAGAGTGGCAGAGGCCGAGGTCTTTGAGTGGGCAGAAGCCCCACCTGATTATGCTAGCAGCTCTGACTGACTGAGCCTTACCCATAGCCCTGTGCTGAGTGGGAATAGAGTGGGGAGTTGCCAGCTCTTTGAGCCTCTTACTATCCAGGCAGAGGCAGCAGCTACCCCATAGCTGGATTATCAGGCTACTAATTGAGGAAGGAAAGACTAGGAGAGAGGCTCCAGGAACATGGACTCTCTCACTGGCAGAGCCTATAAATGCTAATGAGCCTTGACTGCCAATGAGACTAAAGCACAATACATGACATTGCCATAGAGACTTATCAACTGCAAACCTCTACCTAAGCGTACCAACGGGGCAGAACCTGGGGTACAGAGTCACCAACCGGGAAGAGGGAGAGAAAAGAAAAAGCAAGAAGATAACCTCTCAAAATCAAGAATAATCCGCAGACTTTATAACCTATCCCATTTTATTATATTTGTTTGTTTGTTTCTCTTATCTTCATTCTTGATATTTTTTTTTTTTCCTCCTCCAATTTGGCCGATTAACTCTCTGACGGTCTTACTCTCTCCTCTCCTTGAACTACACTACCCATAAGTGTTACATCTCCCATTATCTTTTCTTTCTTTTTCCTTTTTCTCTATGAGGGTTGCACTCCAAAACCCTTAACTCTCTCTCTCTCTCTCTCTCTCTCTCTCCTCTTTTTTCTTTTTTCTTTTTTCTTCTTTTAGTGGTTTCCTCTTTTTTTTTCTCTCTCTCTCTTTCTTTTCTCCCCCTATATTAGTTTCTTCCTTTCTCCTTTACATCTCCTCTCATTCAAACCTCAATAACAAACAAATTATCTTATCTGGGACTCAAACTTATGTTTGTGGCATTTTGGGGGGTTTTTACTTCACATTTTTAACTCACTAGCAGTGCTCCCATCCCTGGTTCTCCATTTTATTTAGTTCTTGTTCCACTAAATACAATAATAATTTTTTAATTTGTCCCCCCTTTTTCCTGTTTCCCTCTTATTCCTCACATCATAACTCTTAGTCAACCAACACCTAAAAGCAAATCATTTTATTCTTTTTTTTTTTTTCCAGATTATGTCTTTATTTACAATATACTTAAACCGCAGCGATGTGCTGGCCGTTAGCAATGGCACAGCTGATGGCAGGGCCGACCGACCCCGAGGCTGGTGGATGCACCTCCCGCCCAGGACCTGGGGCAGAGCTGCGAGCTGGAGAGATGTCTGCAGTCTGGATGGTTTTACACTCCTTCAGCCCCGCTTTCCACACCACTCGGACGGTCTCCTCAGACAGTGTCATTTTATTCTTGACCCAAATTTTTTCCTTATTTGCTTTTTGTGGGTCCATACCCCCTTTTTTCTCTTTTTCTTTTTTTTTTTTGCCCCTTTATTACTTTTCCCCAATTCAGGCCCTCCATTACAGGCATTCTTTGTTCTATTTAATACAATATAATTCACAGTTCACCACAACATTTTCTCAAGAAAGAAGGGAGAGGAGAGGAGAGGAAAAAAGGAGGGGGGGAATAATTTCCTTTTTTTTAATTTTTATTTTATTTTATTTTTATTTCATTATTAATTTTTTAAAAAACAACTCTTTTCTTTTTTAACTTTTTTATTTTTTTAACTTTTTATTCATTATTAAATCTCATTAATACTATCAACAAAACCACCCTCAGATGCCAATAAGGAAGATAAAATCAAATATCATGGATACAAAAGAAAAAGAGGTAACACAGCTAGATGAGGAAAAATCTATGGAGAAAAAATTTAATATATTGGAAACCTTGGAGCTAAATGACAGAGAATTCAAGATATAAATCCTAAAAATCCTCCAAGATATACAAGAAAACACAGAAAGACAATTTAGGGAGCTCAGAAAACAACTCAATGAACACAAAGAATATATTTCCAAGGAAATTGAAACTATAAAAACGAATCAAACAGAGATGAAAAACTCAATTCATGAGCTGAAAAACAAGGTAACAAGCTTAGCTAATAGAACAGGCCAGATAGAAGAGAGGATTAGTGAAATAGAAGACAAGCAACTTGAGACACAACAGAGAGAAGAAGAAAGAGACTCAAAAATTTAAAAAAATGAGATAGCCCTACAAGAATTATCTGACTCCATCAAAAACAATAACATAAGAATAATAGGTATATCAGAGGGAGAAGAGAGAGAAAATGGAATGGAGAACATACTCAAACAAATAATAGATGAGAACTTCCCAAGCCTGTGGAAAGAACTAAAGCCTCAAATTCAAGAAGCAAACAGAACTCCGAGTTTTCTTAACCCCAACAAAACTACTCCAAGGCACATCATAATGAAATTGGCACAAACCAACGGCAAAGAAAAAATTCTCAAGGCAGCCAGGGAATAGAAGAATACAACATATAAAGGAAGGCCCATTAGATTATCATCAGATTTCTCAGCAGAAACTCTACAAGCTAGAAGAGAGTGGGCCCCAATATTTAAAGTCCTGAAAGAGAAGAACTTTCAGCCATGAATACTATACCCATCAAAGCTATCCTTCAAATATGAAGGAGAAATAAAAACATTCACAGATACAGAAAAGATGAGGGAATTTATCATAAAAAAAAACCCACTCCAGGAATTACTAAAGGGGGTTCTCCAATCAGATACAAAGAACAAAAAAAAAAAAACAAAGCCACAAGTAAAAGCTCCAAGAAGAACACAATAAAACCAAATTTAAACTGTGACAACAACAAAAAGAAAGGGGGAGAGAGGATGGAGATTAACAGTAGCAAAGGACAATGGAGTGCAAAAGTACTCACAAAATAGTGTGCTACAATAAACAGGGTAGGAACCCTTTTCATTACTGAAAGGTAACCACCATTGAAAAAACCACCACAGAAGCACATGAGATAAAAAAGAGAGCAACAGAGGAAAGATGTATGGAATACAACCAAATAAAAAAAAAGATAGAAAAATGAAAGAGAAGGATCAAACAAGACACAAAACTAACAGAAAGCAATCTATAAAATGGCAATAGAGAACTAACAAGGGTTAATAATTACACTAAATGTAAACGGATTAAACTCACCAATAAAAAGGCACAGAGTAGCAGAATGGATTAAAAAAGAAAATCCACTGTATGCTGCCTACAGGAAACTCATCTAAGTAACAAGGATAAAAACAAATTCAAAGTGAAAGGCTGGAAAACAATACTCCAAGCAAATAACATCCAAAAAAAAGCAGGCATAGCAATACTCATATCTGATAATGCTGACTACAAAACAGCAAAAGTACTCAGAGACAAAAAATGGCCATTTCATAATGGCTAAGGGGACACTGAATCAAGAAGACATAACAATTCTTAATATATATGCACCAAACCAAGGAGCACCAAAATATATAAGACAGCTACTTATTGACCTTAAAACAAAAACTGACAAAAATACAATCATACTTGGAGACCTCAATACACTGCTGACGGCTCTAGATCGGTCATCCAAACAGAGAATCAACAAAGATATAGTGGCCTTAAACAAAACACTAGAGCACCTGGATATGATAGACATCTACAGGACATTACATCCCAAAGTTGACTGAGTATACTTTTTTCTCCAGTGTACATGGATCATTCTCAAGAATTGACCATATATTGGGCCACAAAAACAACATCAGAAAATTCAGAAAAATCGAAGTTGTACCAAGCATATTTTCTGATCATAAAGCCTTGAAACTAGAATTCAATTGCAAAAAAAAGGAAAAAAGTTCCACAAAAATGTGGAAACTAAACAACATGCTTTTAAAAAATGAATAGGTCAAAGAAGAAATAAGTGCAGAGATCAAAAGATTATATATACAGACTAATGAAAATGACAATACGACATATCAGAATCTATGGAATGCAGCAAAATCAGTGATAAGAGGGAAGTTCATATCACTTCAGGTATATATGAACAAACAAGAAAGAGCCCAAGTGAACCTCTTAACTTCACACCTTAAGGAACTAGAAAAAGAAGAACAAAGACAACCCAAAACCAGCCGAAGTAAGGAGATAGTAAAAATCAGAGCAGAAATAAATGAAATAGAGAACAGAAAAACTATAGAAAAAATTAATAGAACAAGGAGCTGGTTCTTTGAAATGATCAACAAAATTGACAAACCCTTGGCAAGACTTACTAAGGAAAAAAGAGACAGAACTCATATAAACAAAATCCAAAATGAAAGAGGAGAAATCACCACGGACACCGTAGATATACTAAGAATTATTGTAGAATACTATGAAAAACTTTATGCCACTAAATTCAACAACCTAGAAGAAATGGATAAATTCCTAGAACAATACAACCTTCCTAGACTGAATCAAGAAGCAGCAGAAAGCCTAAACAGACTTATTAGTAGAGAAGAAATAGAAAAAAAAAAACATTAAAAACCTCCCCAAAAATAAAAGTCCAGGCCCTGACGGCTATACCAGCGAATTTTATCAAACATTCAAAGAAGACTTGGTTCCTATTCTACTCAAAGTCTTCCAAAAAATTGAAGAAGAAGCAATACTTCCAAACACATTTTATGAGGCCAACATAACCCTCATACCAAAACCAGGCAAGGACTGAACAAAAAAAGAAAACTACAGAACAATATCTCTAATGAATACAGATGCTAAGATACTAAACAAAATACTAGCAAATCGAATACAGCAACATATTAAAAAAATAATACATCATGATCAAGTGGGATTCATCCCAGAATCTCAAGGATTGTTACTTCGTTTTTCAGCTTGTGAATTGAGTTTTTTATCTCTGTTTGATTTGTTTTTATAGTTTTAATTTCCTTGGTAATATATTCTTTGTGTTATTGAGTTGTTTTCTGAGATCCCTAAATTGCCTTTCTGTGTTTTCTTGTATATCTCTGAGTATTTTTAGGATTTTATTTTAAATTCTTTATTATTTAGCTCCAAGGTTTCCAATATATTAAATTTTTTCTCCATATATTTTTTTTTCTCATCTATCTGTGCTACCTCTCTGTCTTTTGTATCCATGATATTTGATTTCTTTTTCTCAATGGCTTCTGAGGGTGGTTTTTTTGATAGTATTAATGAGAATTAATAAAAAATATAAAGTTAAAAAAATAAAAAAGAATAAATTTAAAAAATTATTATTCCCCCCCCCCTTTTTTTTCCTCTCCTCTCCTCTACCCTCCTTTCTGAGAAAATCTTGTGGTGAACTGTGAATTATATTGTGCTAAATAAAACAAAAACTACCTATAATGGAGGGCCTGAGTTGGGGTGAAGTGGTAAAGGGGCAGAAAAGGGGGTATGAACCACAAAATGCAAAAAAGGAAAAAATTGGGGTCAAGAATAAAATGATTTGCTTTTAGGTGATGGTTGACTAAGAGATATGATGAGAGGAATAAGAGGGAAACAGGAAAAAGGGGGGACAAATTAAAAAATTACTATTGTATTTAGTGGAGCAAGAACTAGATAAAATGGAGAGCCAGGGTTGGGAGCACTGCTAGTGAGTTAAAAAAGTGAAGTAAAAAAATCCCAAAGCACCACAAAGAAAAATTTGAGTCCCAGATAAAGTAATTTGTTCATGTTTGAGGATCGAATGACAAGAAAAGTAAAGGATAAAAGAAGAAACTAATATAGAGGGAGACAAAAAAAGAAAGAGGAAAACACAAAAAGAAGAAAAAAGAATAAAAGGAGAGAGAGAGAGAGCTAAGAATTTTGGAGTGCAACCCTCATGGAGAGAAAAGAAGAAGAAAGAAAAGATAATGGGAGATGTAACACTTATGGGTAGTGTAATTCAAGGAGAGGAGAGAGTAAGACTGGCAGAGAATTAAATGACCAAATTGGAAGAGGAAGAAAATAATCAAGACAAGAAGATAAGAGAAACAAATGAACAAATATAATAAAATGGGATAGGTTATAAAGTCTGTGGATTATTCTTGATTTTGAGAGGTTATCTTCTTGCTTTTTCTTTTCTCTCCCTCTTTTTGGTCGGTGACTCTGTACTCTGGGTTCTGCCCCTGTGGCATCCTCAGGTAGAGGTTTGCAGTTGATAAGTCTATGGTGATGTCATATATTGGGCTTCAGTCTTGTTGGCAGTCGAGGCTCATTAGTATTTGCAGGCTCCACCAATAAGAGAGTCCGTGTTCCTGGAGCCTCTCTTCTAGTCTTTCCTCCCTGAATTAGTAGCCTGATGATCCAGCTATGGGGTTGCTGCTGCCTCTGCCTGGAAAGTAACAAGCTTAAAGAGCTGGTAAATCCCCACTCTATTCCCTCTCAGTGCAGGGCTCTGGGTAAGGCTCAATCAGTCAGAGCCTCTAGTATAATCAGGCGGGGCTTTGGCCCACACAAAGACCTCTGACTCTGCCCCTCTGTCCAGGAACACAGGCGCCCACTCCGGGGGCACTCAGAGGAATCTCTTGCCCACTATCCGCACTTGCTGACCAGGATATCAAGCTGGCTGCCTCTCACTCCGAGTGAGGCACCCCACCCGCACAGAAAAGTTCCACTGTAGGGAATTTTTTTCCCACGGACTCCCTGCACACTGCTTTTCGGGGCACAGGGGCGACCTCAAGACTCTGGTTTCGGCCCACACAAAGACCTCTGACTCTGCCCCTCTGTCCAGGAACACAGGTGCTCAGTCCCGGAGCTCTAGGAGAAATCTCTCGCCCACTATCCATGCTCGCCAACCAGGAGATCGGGGTGGATGGCTGTCTCAAGTGCCTTTCTTTGTCTGGGTTTGGCACGAGCGTTAGCTTGTGTTGACTGGGTTGCCACAAGCACAGTTTTTCCTCAGCTTGGATGTCTGTGCCGCAGCTTGGTTCGGACGTTTGTGCCGTAGTCTGGTTCTATTCACACCCTATGCCCGCCTTAGTTCCTATACTCTCAGTTCCCAGTGAAAGCAGCCCTTATTTAGGTTAGTAAGGAAGGCGGAGTGTTTCTTTTTCCTTATTTCCTTTGAGGTTGATTATATATTTAGTCAGTTTTTCACTCATTCATACCTTCGCATTTAGTGTGGAACTTCTGGAGGCTCCAAGGATAGATTTTTCTGTCTCTGGTTGAAGATCTTGTTGAATTTTGGGGGAGATTTATTGGTATCGCTCCTTACGGCGCCATTTCTCTGACGTCATCGGCATCATTCTTAAGAAGACTATTACTATGTACTCATTGAAGTCCCATGAATAATAAATGCTCAGTATATGCAGATTTTCTCTTTATTTAGGGAATTCTTGAGGTTCTATTGTATCAAATCAAAGCCAATTAAAAGATTAATTTTAACCAAATCAACTTTTTTTCCCATATATTTACTTATTGTGGATTCTTTTCCTGCTAGTTACTGTGGTGAGGATGAAAGACATTCATCTTCAAAGAATTCCACATCTTCTAAAATCAAATTAATCTTGACTTCTTGTTTTCAGCTCTCTGGTAAGTTTTAAAAACCAAAGACTGTATACCTTATTTCAATTATTCACATTGTCAACTCAAATACAACTTCTTAAATTGGATTGTTTCCTGTTTTACTAATTTTGCATTATATTATCAGGTGGGTTGTTAATGGTACATTACATAGTCAGGCTATATGTGCTTCCAGAGTGCATTGTGGTTCTGAATCATTCAATATTGTATCACTTTACAAGATAAAATATAATATTACATGAGAAAATATTTTAAAACTATCTTCTGCTTTTCAGTTTGTTAAAAATACTACAGAAGCCCTGGCCAGTTGGCTCAGTGGTAGAGCGTCGGCCTGGTGTGTAGAAGTCCCGGGTTCGATTCCCAGCCAGGGCACACAGGAGAAGCGCCCATCTGCTTCTCCACCCCTCCCCCTCTCCTTCCTCTCTGTCTCTCTCTTCCCCTCCCGAAGCCGAGGCTCCATTGGAGCAAAGATGGCCCGGGCGCTGGGGATGGCTCCTTGGACTCTGCCCCACGCGCTAGAGTGGCTCTGGTCATGGCAGAGCGACGCCCCGGAGGGGCAGAGCATTGCCCCCTGGTGGGCATGCCGGGTGGATCCCGGTCGGGCGCATGCGGGAGTCTGTCTGACTGTCTCTCCCGGTTTCTAGCTTCAGAAAAATACAAAAAAAAAAAAAAAAATACTACAGAATGTTGCCCTGGCTGGATAGCTCCATTGGTTAGAGCATTGTTTCAAAGTCTAGAGGTTGCCAGTTCAATCCCTCCCTGGTCAGGGTACATATAGGAACAGTTTGATGTTCTTGTGTCTCCCTCTCTCTTCCTTCTTCTCTCACTAAAATGAATAAATAAAAGAAATTTTAAAATGTTATAGAATGCAATTCTGTTACCCAAAATAAGCTCACCGCTAACCAAAAACTAAACAAAATTCTTGAACAAAAAGTACTGAGCTGGGTAACACCATTTGTTCTATTAAAGTATTATTCTTTAAAATGAAAGTTTTTATATTGACAGTTTTCTCATCTATCATAGTTTCACATTACCTAGTTATGTCAATCTGTGTATTTTTAAGTTCCATGTTTTCATCATTGTGAGATAAAAATACAGAGAAGTTATCAGAGGGATATATAGACTACAAACCTCTATAACAGAGCAGAGAATAATTTCACGGATAAATATTCACAAATTTAACTTTCAGAGGTTTACAAGGAAATATTATATTAGAGTGCTTATGGGAGACCTTTTTGGGAAAGTTACACATTTATAACAATTTTTTTGTTTATTAACATATATTTATATACAACTGATTTAATCAATGTCAACTGTGGAGTTAAGAAATCTTTGTAATTGGCCTTGGCCGGTTGGCTCAGTGGTAGAGCGTCGGCCTGGCATGCGGGAGTCCCGGGTTCGATTCTCAGCCAGGGCACACAGGAGAGGCGCCCATCTGCTTCTCCATCCCTTCCCCTCTCCTTCCTCTCTTTCTCTTCCCCTCTCGCAGCCGAGGCTCCATTGGAGCAAAAGATGACCCAGGCGCTGGGGATGGCTCCTTGGCCTCTGCCCCAGGCGCTAGAGTAGCTCTGGTCATGACAGAGTGACGCCCTGGATGGGCAGAGCATTGCCCCCTGGTGGGCGTGCCAGGTGGATCCCAGTCTGGCACATGTGGGAGTCTGTTTGCCTCCCCGTTTCCAGCTTCAGAAAAATACAAAAAAAAAAAAAAAAAAAGAAAGAAATCTTTGTAGTTGTATATAATGATAAATCTACCATGAAGATAAAAATATAGGACAGTTTTCTAACCCTAAAATGTTTTGTGTCCCTTTGTGTTCAATCCTCTGCCAACAATTATAGTTTCATATGAGAACTGATTGCCTTCTTCACAGTCACGATATTTTTTGAATTTTATATAAGTGGAATCAAATCTTTATATGTTTTTGGTTTGACTTCTTTAACTTAGCATGATTTTTTAGAGATTAATTTATGTTCCTGTGTCATATCTGATTAATAATTTATAGTATGATTATGCACAATATGTTTATCCATTTACAGGTGGATGGACATTTGGATTGCCTCCAGATTTTGACAATTTTGAATAATGCTTTTATGAACATTTAAGCATGTATTTCTGTGGACATAAATTTCCATTTCTCTTTGATAAACATCTAGGAGTGAAATTGCTTTGTTTTATGGTAAATGTACATTTAATTTTCTGAGATAATGCTATACTATTTCTTAAGAAAAATGCACTATTATGCATTCTCACCACCAATGTATGTATTCCAGATGATTCAAATCATCTACAAAAGTAGATATTCAGGTCTTTCTTTACTTTAGTCACATTAATAGGTATGTCTATTTAAGGTATTAATTTATATCTCCTTGATATATAAAATAATTGGTACATTTTAACTTGAATAGTTTTATTTCTTTTTTTTTTTTTTTTTTTTCTGAAGCTGGAAACAGGGAGAGACAGTCAGACAGACTCCCGCATGCGCCCGACCGGGATCCACCCGGCACGCCCACCATGGGGCGACGCTCTGCCCACCAGGGGGCGATGCTCTGCCCATCCTGGGCGTCACCATGTTGCGACCAGAGCCACTCTAGCGCCTGAGGCAGAGGCCACAGAGCCATCCCCAGCGCCCAGGCCATCTTTGCTCCAATGGAGCCTTGGCTGTGGGAGGGGAAGAGAGAGACAGAGAGGAAAGCGCGGCGGAGGGGTGGAGAAGCAAATGGGCGCTTCTCCTGTGTGCCCTGGCCGGGAATCGAACCGGGTCCTCCGCAAGCTAGGCCGACGCTCTACCGCTGAGCCAACCGGCCAGGGCAGTTTTATTTCTTATTATAAGTATTATTTATATATTTATAAATAAGTATTTTGTTGGAATGTATTATTCATAAAAATAAGACTTGAAGTTTACTCTCCTCATATAGACACCCAGTATTCAAGAACCATTTTTAATAAAGATAATCTTTTCTCTGTTGAATTACCATGGCATCTTTGTCAAATATTAATTTACCATTATTTGTAGGTCAAATACTTTGTATTGTGTTTCATTAATCTGTGTAATGTTGATTATAATGAGACAATACCTGTACTGTCTTGAAATCTGAAGTTTTAGTAATAAATCTTTAAATTAAATAATTAATTGCAACTTCATTGTTCTTCAAGTGTTTTAGCTGATCCGATTCCTTTGCATTTCCATATAAATTTAAAATTCAGTTTATAAATTTCTTTTAAAGTATTTATTAGGGTTTGATAGTTTAAGTTTTTTTCATGAAATTTGTGTCTATAATTTGAGGTATGCCATTTATTGGCAAAGAGATATTTATAATATTTCTATATTTTCTTATAATTTATGTGTTGTCCATAATAATTCTATGATATCAGTTCTTTTATTCCAGATATAAGCATTTTCTCTTTTCTCTTTCTATTTCTCTCTCAATTATTGAGTTTAAAAATTCATTAATGTTATTGATTTTTTTAAAAGGACTGCTTTTAATTTCATTGATTTTTTAAATTGCATTTCTGTTTGTTATTTCATTGATTTCTGCTTTTATTTTTACAATTTTCTCTTTTTGTTGGCTTTGGGGTTAATTGGCTGTTTTAATTTTTCTAGTTTCTCACATTTTAAGCAAACTTCACTGAATGTAAAAACTTTTCTTTCTAATATAGGAATTAAAGTTATAAAATTGTCCTCCAAGCAATGATCTCAGAACTTTGGTTATATTGTATTTTCACCATCATTCAGTTAAAAATATTTTCTAATTTATCTTGCAATTCTTTCCTTTTTTAACAATCACATTTTTAGAAGTGTGTTTATTTTTAAGTTTTAAGGGATTTACTTTATTGTTTTTATTTATTTATTTTTGTGACAGAGACAGAAGGAGATGAAGAGACAAATAGGGACAGACAAACAGGAAGGCAGAGAGATGAGCAGCATCAATTTTTCATTGTGGCACCTTAGTTGTTCATTGATTTTTTTTTCATATGTACCTTGACCGGGGGGCTACAGCAGACCAAATGACCCCCCTGCTCAAGCCAGTGACCTTGGGCTCAAGCTGGTTAGCCTTGCTCAAACTGGATGAGCCTATACTCCAGCTGACAACCTTGGGGTTTCACCAAATGCTCTATCCATTCTAATGATCTGTGTCCCATTCAAATGCTCTATCCACTGTACCATCACTTAGGCAATCTCTTAATTTGTTAGTTATTAATACCTATTTTTATTTCACAACAATCAGATAAAATATTGTCTCATATTTTTATTTTAATTTACATACTCCATATTAATTTCCATTTTTTTCTTTCACTTATGAATTACTTAAAAATTCACTCATAAGTTTCCAGATAGAGTGACGTCAGAGAAATGGTGCTGTGAGGAGCACTACCGATAAATCTCTCCAAAATTTCAACAAGTTCTTCAACCAGAGACAGAAAAATCTATCCTTGAAGCATCTGGGAGTCCCACACACTGAAAAACAAGGTATGATCAAGCGAAAAATTACTAAATATATAATCAACCCTGAAGGAAATAAGATGGAGAAAGGAACACTCTGCCTTCCGCACTAACCTGAGCAAAGGCTGCTTTCACTTGGAACTGAGATAGAGTTAGGGCTAAGGGTGTGGAGGGAGGTAGGCTGCGGCACAGACGTCCAAGCCGAGGAAAGAGTGTGCCTGCGGCAACTCAGCCAACATGAGCTAAAGCCTGCGCTGGTCCTCAGCAAAGATGGGCGAGAGGTAGCCACCATTACCCCTATATCCCAGTCGGCGAGGTTGAAGAGCGCGGATAGTGTGTGAGAGGTTCCTCCTAGTGCCCTGGGAGTGGGCACCCATGTTCCTGGACAGAGGGGCAGGATCAGAGGCCTCTGCATGGGCTGTGACCAGAGTCTCGAAGTGGTACCTGCACGCTGAACAGTAGTACCGAGGAAGTGCGTGAAAGCAAACTTCCCTAAGCCGGAACTTCGGGTGGGCGGGGTGCCTCACCCAGCCATTTAAGCTAACATCCCAGGGAAGAAAAAAAAACAAAACGAAAACGTTAGGGGGAGGGGCGTGCAAGCAGCTTGCAGTCTGTTTTCGGAGCAGATCTGCGGATCCAATCACAGAAATTAGCTTAACCCACTGTTTTCTCACCTCCCAACTGACCTATGTGGCTCTAACTGACAAGATCTCTCTCAGTTCAGCTATCTAAGACAAGAGGCACAATATTTTTAGTGCCTCTTGCTATACATGTAGGGGTGGGGGCAACTTCTGATTGGCAGAGCTTTCATACTCAGGGCCATACGTTAAAAAGAGAGACTTAGCAGCTGTTAAGACCTCCTGTTCTGCAGGAAGTGACTAGGGCATCTTCTTCCCAGCCAAAACAGGTTACAAAGTGCAAAAAGCCTGGGGAGAGTGGTCCCACAGAATGCTGAGGCATACTAGACACACCTGGAGGCACATAGAAAGTCTCCTTGAGAGCAATTGGCTCCCACCCCCTCCTGATAATGCTGATGGCTCAGACTGACAGAGCCTTACCCAGAGCCCTGAGCTGAGTGGGGATAGAGTGGGGGATTTGCCAAATCTTTGAGCCTCTTATGCTCCAGGCAGAGGCAGCAGCAACCTCATAGCTGGATCATCAGTCTGCTAATTCAGGAAGGAGAGACTAGGAGAGAGGCTCCGGGAAAATGCACTCTCTCATTGTTGGAGCCTGCAAATGCTAACAAGGCTCGACTACCAATGAGACTAAAGCCTAATATATGACATCGCCATAGAGACTTATCAACTGTAAATCTCTACCTAAGCATGCCAAGCATGCCACAGGGGCAGAGCCTGGGGTGCAGGAAGAGGGAGAGGAAAGAAAAAAGAAGAAAACATCTCAAAATAAAAAAAAATCCATAAACTTTATAACTTTTTCCACTTTTTTTTGTTTGATTGTTTCATCTTCTTGTCTTTATTATTACTACTTTTTTTCGTCCACTTTGGTCCTCTTATTCTCTGCCCATCTTATTCTTTCCTCTTCTTGAACTACTTGACCCGTAAGTGTTACATTTCCCATTTTCTTTCTTTTCTTCTTCCTTTCTCTCCATGAGGGTTACACTCCAAAACCCTTAACTATCTCTCTCTCTTTTTGTTTTTTTTTCTTTTCTTCTTTTCCTTTTCCATTTTTTCTTTTTTCTCCCTCTCTATTAGTTTCTTCTTTTCTCCTTTTACTTTTCCTATCATTCAATCCTCAATCAGGAACAAATTATATGTTTTATTTGAGACTCAAACTTTTTCTTTGTGGCATTTTGGTGCTTTTAAATTTGCTTTTTAACTCATTAGCATTCCTCCCAACCCCAACTCTCCATTCTATCTAGTTTTTGCTACACTTAATACAATAGTATTTTTTTTTCCTTTTCCGGTTTCCCTCTTATTCCTCTCATTATATCTTAGTTGATCATCACTTACAAGTAAATAATTTTATTCTTGACCCAAATTTTTTCATTTCTTACATTTTGTAGGTCCCTACCTCCTTTTTTTCCTTTCTATCACTTCCCCCCAACTCAGGCCCTCCATTATAGGTAGTCTTTGTTCCATTTAGCACACTATAATTCACAGTTTATCATAATATTTTCTTAAGGAGGAGGGGACAGAAGGGGTAGAGAATAAAAAGGGGGGGAAATAATAAATTTTCTTTTTTACTCTTTTTTCCATTTTTATCTTTTATTCTTTATTAATTCTCATTAGTGCTATCAACAAAACCGCTCTCAGATGCCATTAAGGAAAAGGAAATCAAATATCATGGATACAAAAGATAGAGAAGTAGCACAGATAGATGAGGGAAAATCTATGGAGAAAAAATTTAATATATTGGAAAACTTGGAGCTAAATGACAGAGAATTTAAAATAGAAATCCTAAAAATACTCAGATATACAAGAAAACACAGAAAGGCAATTTAGGGAGCTCAGAAAACAACTCAATAACACAAAGAATATATTACCAAGGAGATTAAAACCATAAAAACAAATCAAACAGAGATGAAAAACTCAATTCATGAGCTGAAAAATGAGGTAACAAGCTTAGCTAATAGAACAGGCCAGATAGAAGGTAGGATTAGTGAAATAGAAGACAAGCAACTTGAGGCACAACAGAGAGAAGAAGAAAGAGACTCAAAAATTTAAAAAAATGAGAAAGCCCTACAGGAATTGTCTGACTCCATCAAAAAGACTAACATAAGAATAATAGATATATCAGAGGGAAAAGAGAGAGAAAATGTTATGGAGAACATATTTAAACAAATAATAGATGAGAACTTCCCAAGCCTGTGGAAAGAACTAAAGCCTCAAATTCAAGAAGCAAACAGAACACCAAGTTTTCTTAACCCCAACAAAACTACTCCAAGGCACATCATAATAAATTGGCACAACCAATGACAAAGAAAAAATTCTCAAGGCAGCCAGGGAAAAGAAGAATACAGCATATAAAGGAACGCCCATTAGATTATCATTGGATTTCTCAGCAGAAACTCTTCAAGCTAGAAGAGAGTGGATCCCAATATTTAAAGTCCTGAAAGAGAGGAACTTTCAGCCAAGAATACTATACACATCAAAGCTATCCTTCAAATATGAAGGAGAAATAAAAACATTCAGAGATACAGAAAAGATGAGGGAATTTATCACCAGAAATCCACCACTCCAGGAAATACTAAAGGGGGGTTCTTAACCAGATACAAAGAACAAAACAAAACCACAAGTAAAAGCTCCACGAAGAACACAATAAAACCAAATTTAAACTGTGAAAACAACAACAAAAAAAGGGGGAGAGGATAGAGATTAATAGTAGCAAAGGATGATGGAGTGCAGAAGCACTCATAAGATAGTGTACTACAATGAACATGGTAGATACCCTTTTCATTACTTAATGGGAACCACCCTTGAAAAAACCACCACAGAAGCAGCTGACTTAAAAAAGATAGCAACAGAGGAAAGAAGTATGGAATACAAACAAATAAAAACAAATGATAAAAAAAACAAAAGAGAAGAATCAAACAAGACACAAAGCTAACAGAAAGCAATTTATAAAATGGCAATAGGGAACCCACAAGTGTCAATAATTACACTATATGTAAATGGATTAAACTCACCAATAAAAAGACACAGAGTAGCAGAATGGATTAAAAAAGAAAATCCAAATGCATGCTGCCTACAAGAAACACATCTTAGCAACAAGAATAAAAACAAATTCTAAGTGAAAGGCTGGAAAACAATACTCCAAGCAAATAACATTCGAAAAAAGCAGATGTAGCAATATTCATATCTAATAATGCTGACTACAATACAGCAAAAGTACTCATAGACAAAAATGGTCATTTCATAATGATTAAGGGGACACTGAATCAAGAAGACATAACAATTCTTAATATGTATGCACCAAACCAAGGAGCACCAAAATATATAAGACAGCTACTTATTGACCTAAAACCAAAAACTGACAAAAATACAATCATACTTGGAGACCTCAATACACCGCTGACGGTTCTAGATCGTTCATCCAAACAGAGAATCAATAAAGATATATTGGCTTTAAACAAAACACTAGGGCACCTGGATATGATAGACATATACAGGACATTTCATCCCAAGCAGCAGAGTATACAGCAGTGTACATGGAATTCTCAAGAATTGACCATAAGTTGGTTCACAAAAATAATATCAGCAAATTCAGAAAAATCAAAATTGTACCAAGCATATTTTCTGATCATAAAGCCTTGAAACTAAAATTCAATTTCAAAAAAGAGAAAAAAACCCACAAAAATGTGGAAACTAAACAACATACTTTAAAAAAATGAATGGGTCAAAGAAGAAATAAACGCAGAGAACAAAAGATACATACAGACAAATGAAAATGATAATACGACATATCAGAATCTCTGGGATGCAGCAAAAGCAGTAATAAGAGGGAAATTCATATCACTTCAGGCCTATATGAACAAACAAGAGAGAGCCCAAGTAAACCACTTAACTTCACACCTGAAGGAAGTAGAAAAAGAAGAACAAAGACAACCCAAAACCAGCCAAAGAAAGGAGATAATAAAAATCAGAGCAGAAATAAATGAAATAGAGAACAGAAAAACTATAGAAAAAATTAATAGAACAAGGGGCTGGTTCTTTGAAAAGATCAAAAAAATTGACAAACCCTTGGCAAGACTTACCAAGGAAAAAAGAGAAAGGACTCATATAAACAAAATCCAAAATGAAAGAGGAGATATCACCACAGATATCATAGATATACAAGAATTATTATATAATTCTTGTAAGTAGAATACTATGAAAAAGTATATGCCACTAAATTCAACAATCTAGAAGAAATGAATAAGTTTCTTGAACAATACAACCTTCCTAGACTGAGTCATGAAGAAGCAGAAAGCCTAAACAGACCAATAAGCAGAGAGGAAATAGAAAAAAACTATTAAAAACCTCCCCAAATATAAAAATCCAGGTCCAGGCGGCTATACTAGTGAATTCTATCAAACATTCAAAGAAGACTTGGTTCCTATTCTACTCAAAGTCTTCCAAAAAATTGAAGAAGAAGCAATGCTTCCAAACACATTTTATGAGGCCAACATAACCCTCATACCAAAACCAGGCAAGGACAGCAAACACACAAAAAAACTACAGACCAATATCTCTAATGAATACAGATGCTAAAATACTAAACAAAATACTAGCAAATCAAATACAACAACATATTAAAAAATAATACATCACAATCTAGTGGAATTCATCCCAGCATCTCAATAATGGTTCAACATATGTAAAACAGTTAATGTAATACACTATATCAACAAAACAAAGAACAAGAATCACATGATCTTATCAATAGATACAGAAAAGGCATTCGATAAAAAACGACACAACTTTATGGTTAAGACACTCAACAAAATGAATATAGAAGGAAAATATCTCAACATAATAAAGGCCATATATGATAAACCATCAGCCAACATCAGATTAAATGGCATATAACTGAGGACTTTCCCCCTTAAATCAGGAACAAGACAGGGTTGTCCACTCTCTCCACTCTTATTTAACATGGTGCTAGACGTTCTAGCCAGAGCAATCAGATAAGACAAAGAAATAAAAGGCATCTGTATTGAAAAAGAAGAAGTATGAAAACATGGGTACATAAAGACACATGCACCCTCATGTTTATTGCAGCATTGTTCACGGTGGCCAAGACATGGAAATAGCCAAAATGCCCTTCAATAGAGGATTGGATAAAGAAGATGTGGTACATATATACAATGTACTACTCAGCCATGAGAAATGATGACATAGTATCATTTATGACTACATGGATGGACCTTGATAACATTATACTGAATTAAATAAGTAAATCAGAGAAAGCTAAGAACTGTATGATTCCATACATAGGTGGGGCACAATGTTGAGACTCATGGACATAGACAGGGGTGCAGTGGTTACCAGGGGGAAGGGAAGGTTGGAGAGAGAGTGGTATGGGAGGAAGGAGAGGGGCTTAAAGAGAAAAAAATATAGGGTGACAGAGGATGATTTGACTTTGGGTGATGGGTATACAACATAATCGATTGTCCAAAGGATGTGTAGATATTATCTCTAAATCTATGTACTTTGATTGACCAATATTACCCTGTTGAATTTAATTTTCTAAATTAAAAATAGAAAAAAAAAAGAAAAAGAAGAAGTAAAGGTATCACTTTTTGCAGATGATATGATCCTATACATCGAAAACCCCAAAGAATCCACAAAAAGATTACTAGAAACAATAAACCAATACAGTAAGGTTGCAGAATACAAAATTAATATACAAAAGTCCATAGCCTTTCTATATGCCAACAATAAAACATTAGGAAACAAACAAAAAAATAATCCCCTTCACGATTGCAACAACAACAACAAAATACCTAGGAATAAACATAACAAAGAATGTAAAGGACCTATATAATGAAAATGTCAAAGCATTGTTAAGGGAAATCAAAAAAGATACAATGAGATGGAAAAATATTCCTTGTTCATGGATAGGAAGAACATGTATAATCAAAATGGCTATATTACCCAAAGCAATATACAAATTTAATGCAATTCCCATCTAAATTACAATGACATTTTTTAAAGAAATGGAACAAAAAATCATCAGATTTATATGGAAGTATAAAATACCCTGAATAGCCAAAGCAATCCTAAATAAAAAGAATGAAGCTGGGGGCATTACAATACCTGACTTCAAACTATATTATAGAGCCATGACAATCAAAACAGTATGGTATTGGCAGAAAAATAGACACTCAGACCAATAAAACAAAATAGAAAGTTGAGAAATAAAACCACATATATATGGTCAAATAATTTTGATACAGGGGCCAACAACACAAAATTGAGAAAAGAAAGCCTCTTCAACAAATGGTGCTGGGAAAACTGGAAAGCCACATGCAAAAGAATGAAACTGGACTACAGTCTGTCTCCCTGTACTAAAATTAACTCAAAATGGATCAAAGATCTAAACATAAGACCTGATACAATTAAGTGCATAGAAGAAGACATAGGTACTCAACTCATGGACCTGGGTTTTAAAGAGCATTTTATGAATTTGACTCCACAGGCAAGAGAAGTGAAGGCAAAAATTAATGAATGGGATTATATCAGACTAAGAAGTTTTTGCTCAGCAAGAGAAACTGATAACAAAATAAACAGACAGCCAACTAAATGGGAAATGATATTTTCAAACAACAGCTCAGATAAGGACCTAATATCCAAAATATACAAAGAACTCATAAAACTCAACTACAAACAAACAAACAATCCAATAAAAAAATGGGAAGAGGACATGAACAGACACTTCCTGACACTTTCTCTCAGGAAGAAATACAAATGGCCAACAGATATATGAAAAGATGTTCATCTTTATTAGTTATTAGAGAAATGCAAATTAAAACTTCATTGAGATACCACCTCACACCTGTTAGATTAGCTATTATTAACAAGACAGGCAATAGCAAATGTTGGAGAGGCTGTGGAGAAAAAGGAACCTTCATTCACTGTTGGTGGGAATGTAAAGTAGTACAACCATTATGGAAGAAAGTATGGTGGTTCCTCAAAAAACTGCAAATAGAACTACCTATGACCCAGCAATCCCTCTACTGGGTATATACCCCAAAAACTCAGAAACATTGATACATAAAGTAGCCCCATGTTCATTACAGCATTGTTCACAGTGGCCAAGACATGGAAACAACCAAAAAGCCCTTCAATAGAAGACTGGATAAAGAAGATGTGGCACATATACACTATGGAATACTACTCAGCCGTAAGAAATGATGACATCGGATCATTTACAACAAAATGGTGGGATCTTGATAACATTATACAAAGTGAAATAAGTAAATCAGAAAAAACCAAGAACTGTATTATTCCATACGTAGGTGGGACATAAAAACGAGACTAAGAGACATGGATAAGAGTGTGGTCATTACGGGGTGGGGGAGGGAGAGAAAAAGGAGGAGGGAGAGGGGCACAAAGAAAACTAGATAGAAGGTGACAAAGGAAAATCTGACCTTGGGTGATGGTATGCAACATAATTGATTGACAAGATAACCTGGACATGTATCTTTGAACATATGTACCCTGATTTATTGATGTCACCCAATTAAAATTAATAAAAATTTATAAAAAAATAAGTTTTCATATAAAAGTGTTATATATATTTATTATTTTCTTATTAATTTTAATATTTCTTGCTCAAAGGTATATTTTACATAACTTGAATTTTTTAATTTTATTAGATTGATTCTATTACTCCCAATATTATCTATCTTGATAAATGTCCTGCATGCACTTGCAAAGAATGTGAATTTTATTGTTAGTTTGATTCTTCTACAAATATCTATCAATTCTAGTTGGACGAGATCACTGCTCAAATTTGCTGTATATTTTCTGATTTTCTGTCTTCCTGTTCTGTTAATTTTTGAAAAATTGTTGAAAAAAATCTAGCATAATTGTGAACTTTTATATATATATTTTTAAATTCATTAGTTTTGTATCTTGTATTTTGAAGTTCAGTCATGAGATAAATGGAGTTTTAAGTTGTAATATGTTCTAGAAAACAGCAAATCCTAGAGCAAAGGGGGGAGGGACTTAGGGGGAGAGGGCAAAGGGGATAGAAAAAGAGACACAGAGGTGGGGAGTGAGGGAGTTATATTCAGTGAGACACTTGAATCCATGTAAACACAATAAATTAAAAATTAATAAATATTTTAAAAATACCAGGCGAAAACAAACAAAAATAAATAAATAAATAAAACGTTTGTGAATTTAAACCAAAAAAAATAAAATTAATAAAACTAAATTAAATTAAAATAATTATAAAATTACACTCTTTAACCCTGAAAAGGTGCTTTGCACTAAAATTCATTTCATATGATATTTGTATAGCCATTTTAGGTTTTGTTATTTTATTGTTGGCATGGTATCTTTTCCAATTCTTTTAATTTTTAGTTCATTTGTATCTTTATATATTTTTTAAATTTATTTTTTAATTAATGGATTGACAGCTTTACCAAAGTATAAAGATTGCAAATGTACAACTCAATATAATATCATCTATACACCACAGCATGCCCTCACTCCAATCCCAAGCATAGTTTATTTCCAGCCACATTTCCATATTTTAATGAGTATTTTGGGACAGCATATAATTAACCTTTTTAAAAAATTAAATATTTGCCTTTTAATTGAGGGTTTTAGATCACTTATATTTTATATAATCACATTATGTTTAAACCTACCAACTTTATGTTACCTGATAAACATGTTTCAGCTTGCCTATATATACTATATCAAAAAGTCTAAAACAAAAGAACAAAGTTATCCTACTCACATCTCAAGATTGCAGATATTTAATCCCCTCAAAAATTAGTAAATAAACTGTACTCATTTTGATGTAAACATTATTTACCTATGATGACAATTATCATATATATATATATATATATACTAATTTTTTCCATTAATTATATATACTTACATCAAGGTAACTATGTGATACACACATACACACATACACATTTAGTGAGAGAGATAAAAAGAGGGACAGATAAGGACAGACAGACAGGAACAGAAAAAGATGAGAGGCATCAGCCCATAGTTGTGTCACATTAGTAGTTTATTGGTTGCTTTATCATATATGCCTTGACCGGTTGGCTTGGGCTCAAGCCAGCAACCTTGGGCTTCAAACCAATAACCTTTGGGTTCAAGCCAGCAACCATGGGGTCATGTCTATGATCTCATGCTCAAGCCAGTGACCCCGTGTTCAAATTGGTGAACCCATGCTCAAGCTGGTGACCTCGGGGTTTCAAAGCTGGGTCCTCTGTGTTCCAGGTCAACACTCTATCCAGTGAGCCACCATTTGGTCAGACTGTTTGTCATATTTATATTCTTCCTATCTCTCAACTTTATTAGTTCTCACAGTCTGTATTCTTTGGCCTTTTCTGCCAAACAAAGCAACTTTAATGTCAATGACCAGATTTCACTGTAGACCATTTAGGGGGCACTGATTTCCAAACTGAGTGAGTCTTGTCATAAATAAAATAAACTTTTGTCTAATTTTGTCTATATATCTAAACATATAACTTTTCCAAAAAAAATCACTAAAGTACAACTCATGTAATTTTTTTTAATTGGCAATTTTTAAATATAAATATTTTCAGTACGATTATACTTTTAGGTTGTCAAACCAAAACCCTTGAAGTAATTTTGATTATTATTCCTTCTCCCATTGTAAAAACAACACACACACAAAACTGCAATCTGTCCCCTTTACTCTGTGTCAATTACACTGTCTTGCTCTAAACTCCCATCCTCTCTTCAATGGACTTTTGCAATAACCACCTAATTTCTCTTCCTGCTCTTTTTGTCTCCTTTAAATCTGGTGAAGACGTTTAAATGGCTTCCCACAAGTTTGGAATGAAGATCAAAATCCTTACATTAGCTTGTGTCTATGGATATTCAGTGTCCCGTTATTATTATTATTCAATATTTTTCATTATCCTTATAGATTCTGCTAATTCCCATTTTCTCATTCCTTAATCCTTCTATCTCATAGTGATTCCAACTCACTGTTCTTTCTATTCCTGGAAAATTGTAAGCTTGCTTCCATCTTAAAATTATTTTGTTAGCCATTTGTCTTTGTCATCTAGTTCTCTAATCAAATACCACACCTTTGGCAGGAGCTTTCCTGTTACTAAATCTAAAAAGTAGCTTCCACTAATCCCTATTAATTCACTTAAAATTTACCCTTCTTTTATCTATGTCCATGAGTTTCAGTTTTTTATCCCACTTGTGTGTGAAATTATGAAGTTATAACTTTTTCTGATTTACTTATTTTACTTAGTATGATGTTCTCAATGTCTGTCCATGTTGTCGTAAATGGCAATATATCACCATTCCTTATGGCTGAGTAATATTTCATTGTATATATGTACCACTGAAAGAGGGGGGCTGGGAAGAGGGAAATAAAGAGAAACAAATATATATTCCAAATAAATGGGATATAAAACTGAGACTCATGGACATAGATAAAAGCGAAGTGGTTACCTAGGGAGGGGTGATAGGTATACAACACAGTCAACAGTTCAAATGCTATAGAGATGTTCAACTTAAACCTATGTTCTCTTATTGATTAATTTTACCCCATTAAGTTTAATTTCAAAATAAATTTTTTAAAAATGTACTCTTTTTTTATTTTATTTCATATTGCAAAATTTCAAATTTTATTTCATATTACAAAAATTTTTAAATATCTTCTTCATTATTATTTCTATGGGAATAAAATTCCACTCTGCTAGGAATATCTCTTATTTTCTTCACCCTTTTCCAAGCAGGACCAGTAAATAAAACTTCACCTTATGTTATATATATCATATTGGTCTATGTACTTACATATTCATTTCTTTATATAACTTTAAAAAATTAAGATTAATATGCAGTTTAATTTTTTAACATATATTAGTAAGGTATTTATAACAAAATTCTGTAAAGTAGAAGGACAATGCTACTATTAAATGTTATGCTGATTAGAAAACCAAGACTCTTGAAGATATATAACTACATCAAGTTCACAGGGATATAGAAGTAGAACTGATACTTAAGCCTTCTCACACTAAACTTACATGCATTTTATTGCCTTATAATCATGTATACTATAAAAATTATCTTTATATACAAGAAACAGTATGGTAGTTACCAGATAATAAGGGGAGTAGGGAGGAGGTAGAAAAAGGTCCAAGGGAGTTAATTATATGTTGGCAGAAGGAGACTTATAACCAATGTCACCCCCCAAATTTAATAACATTAAAATAATAATTAATGGATAGCTACAGAAACACAGACACACATTCACATCCACAGAAATTAAGAGTATAATAAAAAAACAACAAATAAAATATTTAAGAATTAGAAAACCTAATTCCAATTTTCATCGTAAGTTTAAATTTATCATAAAAAAATAAGGGCTAAAATATCAAACATCTTAACATAATTAGGTAGAAATATGCAGCAAAGCCATTTATATCACAACCTGTTTGAGAAATTTGTCTAAAAAAATGTACAAACTCAGTAATGATGATATTTTAAGGTTAAGTTTTTAGTATCCTAATCTTATCTCCCTTAAAAGAACTTTCCATTTGATCACAGGTTGTGAGAAAATAAAACCCTCATATGTCTCTCTTTCTCTCTGTGTCTGCCTTTCTTTTTCTCGCCTCTCTCTTTCTCCTCTCTCTCACGTACACATACTCACACAGAGAAAGATGCACACCCAACTGGTGGAAACAATATGAGAGTCAAACCCTTGAGTAACACCTATCTAGTCAATAAACTTGCTGAGTTCATGTGTCCTAAAATGAATTGCACTCTATCAGGTACATTAGAAAGATCATCTTGACCGTAATAATATTTAGGTTTTAAGATTTGGCCAGAATATAGCAAGAATACAGAGAGAAACAGAAGAACAAAAGCAGCAGATGAGATGATCAAAAATGCATCGTTCCACTGCTCTAAATGCTACTTTTTTGAGGCTGAAAATCTGCAACATTGCTTCTTAAACTGAGACTTTACTCCCAAGATGTTACCAAACCTTGGAGGCATATGCTCCTATAGTTGATATTTAAACAACAACAACAAAAAAATAAATAGTACACAACGTGGAAATGAGGTAAGATATCATATCTTGATGTGATGGAAAATTCATGTTGTTAAAACATTAACTGAACCATAATTAAAAAGGGATCATTATCCTCATATTTGATTACTTTGTGCAATGTTAATACTTAGATAATGGTTGATTAAATTTGCAACTATTCTTTGGTTCATGGGACAGAAAAATTTAGATGTAAGCAAGACAGTCAGAGGGTTTATGTCCCAGTTTAATGCCAGACAAATGTTGAGTCAGACTGTAAAAACAGAAAATGCCTTAGGACAAAAATGTAAGCCTCCAACATTGTCTCTTGGGGTCATCTGGATCTCTGTTTCTAAATACAGAACCTTAAGAGAGAAAAATGATGCTAAAAGAAGTATACTGATGAGGAAATGATCTCTTACACCCATGACTCACTCAGTTCCTCTTACAATTTCAAAGGAAACAGGCATCTGTTAACCTTTACTGGCCATACAAGGTTATTATTAATAAATGGGCATAGTGTAATAAATTATTACAATTCAGAATAACAGAGATTAGAACAAAGTATTTTAGAGTCACTGGTGGACATTCCATTTACTCACAATTATAGAAACTATTGAACATAACATTTTAATCTTAATGTCTCATCACAGCCTCTTTAAAGCACCCCAGTATTTTTTCTTTTACGCTTCCCTTTTCCTCTTTATTTGTCCTCTGAATAATTTAAATATTATTAATGTATCAACTTCGCTGAGTAGTATAATGTTTTAGGAAGACAATGAATACAATAAAAAATAATAAAGCTCAGAGATACAGACAGATGCAAAGAGTGCACACTTTTAACAAGAAAAAATGGAGAAACGGAAACTTAACAATATTTTCAAACTCACCAGGAAATTTATGTCTTATGGCAACCATGTAATCATAACTTTAAAGAAAGACAGCTTTCTGCATGGAGAAATAGGTCCTGAACATCACTGAATTCATATGAGCCAATAAGTAGATACAGCTACAGCTGAATCATCTGAGATAGAAACTGAATATAAAGCCCTGGAAGCCACAGGTAGGCAGTCTGCACTCCGAGGCCTATTCCCATGACCCCCACCTGGTACTCGCAGGAAATATGGGAGGGAGCTTTTAGAGAGCTTTCCTTGATTTGTTAGTGGAGAGAGTAGAAGAGCAATCTCCGGAATGCCACCCCAGTACCACCCAGAACTCATACACACATCCCCTTCTCTCACTGTGATCTCTTAAATTCTTATTTTGGCATTGTTTCTGTTTCCTCTATGTCTTTCTTGCTCTTTGTTAGTTTGGTCTTCATAATTAATTTTAGAATATTTCCATTTTTGGTAATTCTTCCCTCTCTGTTCATAGACACTAATTTGCTGACGAGAGCTGGTGTGAGCCTCATTTGTTGGTGGAGGGAGTTTCATAAGGATGCTTTCATGGGGAATGGGCAGCTTTGTTCACAGATTTCCAGATTAAAAAAAAATGTGTAAAACTTTTTCTTGAGCCAGTTTACCCACAGAATCCTTCATACTTTCCAACTGCATGCCTGGAAGGCAAAACCCGGACCCAGACATGTAACAGAGCTGCAGCTGTCACCTATCAGCATGAGATATCACTTACTCCACCTCCTTTCAGTAAGGAGTCAGACTGCATGATGAGGGTGAGAGTGGGGATGCATATGGTGCAAGGATGTCTTATTTAAAGAATGATCAGCGATGGCCTCTCCAGTGTCGCTCATTTCACCTTTTTAACAGAAATAACATTTAACATAGGATATCTATGTAATGAAAGAATAATTACAACCAATGAGAAATATTTTTAAATATTTAGGTCACTTTTTAAATTAGCCTTTAGAAAGAGGAGTTAAATAATCCAAAGGTTTTAAAAGTTTTGGAAGTACATATTTAAAACTCCATAGTACATAATTAAAATTTCTAAAACAAAATCCTGTTAAAACAGCTCCCAAAATGAATCACCCATCTTTAATAAGTTTAAAAATTGAGGAAGTCCTGCAATTATTTTTAATTTATACCTAACTACTAAATTTAAGCAAATGAACACAGCCTTACAAGGATCAGAGACTGTGTTACAGTGACTAAATAAATGTTAACCTAACAGTTCCATTTCCTAAAGGGATTAAAGCTTAAATTCTATAGTGACTGAATAAAGATTTATTGCAGTGAATGTTTTGAAGTTTTTAAAGTCATCTGAGAAGTAGTAACTAAATAAAATACAGATTTTTTCAACTCTTCCTTTTTTGGTCAGAATAGTAAGTTCATTATTTGCCAGTAAATGGAATAATTAGCTAATTAGCAGCACTTGTTTTGTGATGAATATTCAATTACCAGAATAAAAAAGAGAAAAGATACATCACACCCTAGTAAATTAATTTCTTTTTGAAGAGTAAATTTGCATCCACCTGGCAGAAAACATAAACAGTCTCCTAGTAAATGCCTTGGGAGGTTTGCCAAAGTGGAGAAATTAACCCTTTCACTCTTTGTCCTCCACAGATGTTTTCTTTATAATGTCATTGAAATTAATCATATTTGTTTAAAACTAGTATATTTTACAATGCCAAGAACATCAAGTGTATTTTCATAGTCAAAGATTCTTGTAATTCACATAAAAGAAAATTGTTAAAAATGAATACCTTTTGCACATTCTTGAGTGGGTGATATTTAACATGAAATCAAAATAATTTTTAAAAATACTATGAAGCCTATCACTACCCAAGGCATTCGTTGTCAATCAGTTGTCAATTTTCCTCTTTTTTTAAAATGCAACTTCTGCCTTCCCTTCTCCTGATATTGAAGGAAAAGAAAGTTTTACCACTCTAAAATGTATGCTTTCCAGTACTGTTTTGTTGTTGTAGTTGTTGTTTTAGAGAAAGAAAGAGAGAGACAGGGACAGACAGACAGGAAGGAGGGAGAGGGATGAGAAGCATCAACTCATAGTTGAGGCACCTTAGTTATTTATTGACTGCTTTCTTATATGTGCCTTGACAAAGGGGCTCCAGCAGAGCCAGTGACCCCTTGTTCAATCCAGCATCCCTAGGCTCAATTCAGCTACCCTGGGCTTCGAGCCAGCAACCTTTGGGCTCAAGCCAGTGACCATGGGGTTATGTCTATGGCCCTGTGCTCAAGCTGGTAAACCTGTGCTCAAGCCAGCGACCTATGTGTTTCGAACCTGGGTCCTCAGCATCACCAAGCTAACACTCTATCCACTGCGACACCACCTGGTCAAGCTTTAGCTGGTTATTAAAAAACAAAAGACTCAGGCAAGCCCTTGCCAGTTGGCTCAGTGGTAGAGCATTGGCTAGGTGTGTGGAAGTCCCAGGTTCGATTCCTGGTCAGGACACACAGGAGAAATGATCACCTGCTTCTCCACCCCTCTTCCCTCTATCTCTCTCTCTCTCTTTCCTCCTGCAGCCATGGCTCATATGGTTCGAGCAAAGTTGGCCCTGGGAGCTCAGGATGGCTACATGGCCTCACCTCAGGTGCTGGAATGGCTCAGTTGCAGAGGAATGGAGCAGCAACCCAGACGGGCAGAGCATCTCCTGTAGGGGGCTTGCTGGGTGGTTCTTGGTTGGGCGCATGAGGGAGTCTGTCTCTGCCTCCTTGCCTCTAACTTAATAAAAAAAAAAAAAGAAAAACAGACTCAGGACAAACCACTGATCTTCTCCCTAACTAACTAAGAGGAATTTAAATAGAAGATCTGCTATAAAAGAGAAGGTATCATCAAAGGTAACTATAATTTAATATAAACTAGTGTATGATAGACAGAATCTAGCAATGCCCATTTGTTCAAAGTCCTTCCTGTGTCCCATTGTTAAAGATGGCCCAACAAGCATTTATTTATCAAACATCAGCTTTTTCATCCCCCTGTGAATTGCTTTCCGGCCCTTTCAAGCCCCAAACCCCTAATCGCCCCTCCCCCATCTGTCTCTCCACAGCTCCAAAATGACTTATAAGACTCAATTGCCAGTTTGTATTTGGGTTTTATATTTTATGACACCCCTGTTTGTACATCCATAAAATCAATAATTTGAACATTTTCTGTTAACCTGTCTAGTATTAATTTGATTATTACAGCTAGAAAAATAAGGAGATGGAAGTTTGTTTGTTTGTTTGCACCCATTGTATTTATTTTTATTTGCATTGAATGACATCTTCCCTTTATTTGGAGGTGTGAAAACAGAGATACTGATCCCCTGATAATTTACCAAGATATGTGTTGAAAATACATTGGTTCATCTACGGCCATACCACCCTGAACGCGCCCGATCTCGTCTGATCTCGGAAGCTAAGCAGGGTCGGGCCTGGTTAGTACTTGGATGGGAAAATACATTGGTTCAATGAGTCCCAAACCTTACATTTGTTATTAAGAGAAAAGATTAGTGGCCCAGGAAAGAATCAAGTCCTTATCTAGGTTTTATAGACATTATCGTTTTTCACAGTACTCTGTAGAAAAAAAAATAATTGTGCCCTTATATAGGTCAATCTTACAGCTCAATGTCAAAGGAGGAGCTTGCTGGGCTGTGTTAGAAAACAGAAGGAGTAACTTCTAAGCCAGTTAAATGCATTAACATAAAGAGGGTCGAATGATACACTGCTAAAAGCACAAGATGAAAGCTGGGGAATATGATTTTGTTTCAGCTTACCTTCTAAATCTTTAATCTTAGGCAAACTACAGTATTTAGAAGCATACTATACAGTTGCCAAATAGGGGCATTCCATTTAGATATTCTAAGGATATTTGCAGACCTAATGTTCTAGAATTATGTGTTTCCAGAATAGAAAATTATGAGTCCCAATTTACATGCATTATAGATAAAAAAAAAAAAGAAAAGAAATGTTAACACCTAAATTGTTATTCTTACTTTCCTGGGATGTCTGATTCATAATCATGAAACAATATTACAGATACAGAACAATAGTGACAGCAGATTATAAAATCTTTCCTTTCACAGTGAACTCTCTCCATTGCAGTGAAATTTAAAAACAGAAATCTTTATATCTAGCCGATCCTTAAAATGAATTTCATCAGGAAATTTGATCTCATGATAGAAATAAAAATCAGGAGAATTTAATGAGTGACTATTTTCATTAACTAATGATCCAATTTAGGATTGATTAAAGTAGAGAACACTATTATATATAATATTTGAATACAACAACATTATTTAGAAATGATTGCTCATTCTTGTTCTATCAAAATATAACTGATTATAGGTTGTTTTCCAACATGTTTAAAATTCTGTATGTGTTTTTACTGCTTATCACGTCTTTTCTTAAACTATCATGTCTATTGCGTAGTTTTAGAAGCCAGAACTAACTAAGAAAGGGCCCTGCTTCTGTTTCTTCATGATTTCTCTAACTAGGAAGAACTGAGACCCTCAAAGAAAACTGCTAAGTCAAAATTTTTACTATTCTAAGTTAAACATACATGACAATATTTGAAATGCACCATTTTCAACTAGACCCGTCTTTCTCCTCATTACACCATTGAGTGTCTTGTTACTATCCTGGAAGAAGGTTTTATAAACTTCAGTATAAATATAATACATCAAGTGGTGAATAATTTATAGTCATATTGTATAAAATTACCTTCTGATTATCTGACTGTTAATATTCACTTGATAGTCAATAATCAAGAAATCTGACCCTTTTTTAGGGTTAAAAAAGGGGTCAGTGAAGAGTTTATTTGTTTAAATCATATTCAGGGATGAAAAGTATTTATTAGACTGGGAAAAACAATTTTTTAACAACCCTATATAAATAAAAGAGTACAAGGCACTGAATAATGCTATACACAAATCACAGCAATTACATACCATGATAGGTGTGACATATTTTTGACAAAGTCGCGAAAGATCCTCTTACACTGTGGACCTGGCAGGCAGCTATGAATTTGGGTTTCAATTGTTATAGGAAATGTGAATATGTAACAGTACATTTCCACTCTTACTGGGGTTCGTCACAATGCCCTAGATCAGAAGTGATCTAGATTAAATAAGAAACGCTTGCTTATAAGTAATCACATGCAATGAAACAACCGACTCACAAAAGAGGTGTTAGAAATGCAAACCCATTACTGAAAGGAAAACCACAGATGTATTCTCTCTGACTTATACAGTTTTATACTTTTTTTATCATTCCTTTTAAAAAAATATTCAGAAGGAAATGCTCTTCCTTTAACTACATTAATGTCTGGATATTAATCAAAATATTACTTTATCACTTACCTAAAGAGTAAAACAACATGAGGAAATGAAATTCAGTGTCAGTTCAAGATGAACAGTATTTGAAAAAAACCCAGAACAATGACAAGCAAACATTACTGTTTCTAACAATTAATACCAATTAAGGTACCTGGACATCAAATGGGTATCTATAAAAAATAAGAAATGACAAATTATCAGGTGGTCCTCAGGGTTGGGAGGGGAGCTGGAAAATTAGATATCTTTGCTATGATATGCAAGAGCAGAGTGAAATAGTTGTGATAGCTACTCTATGGGTCGAATAGCCTAAACTACTTACTTCCTAATCCTTTACTGAGACAACAGATCTGAACAACAATATCACTGTTTTCTTTCTCCCAGAGATTCAAAACATGTGTTTACCCTTTTTGTCTCTCTCTCTCTCTCTCTCTGTCTCTCTCTCTCTTTATCTCTGTCTCATTGCATCTCTCTGTCTCTCTCTCTCTTTTTATCAGTTACCTGTCTTGAATATTGCCCACATTTATCCTTTTTTTGTGTGTTTAAATTACTGTATTTGAGCCAACTTTCCAGGTGTTCCAGACTAATCCTGTTCTCTTCTTTCTGTATGTTGTCCAATTTACATTAGTCCTTCTCTGTCCCACAAACCGCTCAAAGTTTGAATTCCTTGTTGTGGATCACATACCAGATATAGTCTCCCACACTTATTTCACAATATTCTAAACTCCTTCCCTTAGTCTAAATCTGGTCTCCTAATTCCTCCTACGTAGACATCTTATTCTACCCTTTGGGTATGGGTTCACATGGTTTCTCTCTCCTTATTTGCTTTCACCTTTATTTTTTGTCTGCATGATAAAAAAAAATCACTGATTGTTTATGAACCAACTTACAATCACTGTCTCTGTGGATTCTTCCCTATTTTGGGACTCTGTTCTAGGAGGCCTATAGTCTTAGTAGAGCGGACTAGAAGTTTTCAGGTTTGAAAGGGACCGTGTTAGTTTTATCTTGCTACCATAAAAGAAAAGCATCATAAACTAGTTGGCTTAAAATAAAACAGTGTATTCTGGAGGCAAGAAGTTCAAAATCAAGCTGTCAGCAGGGCCACGCTCTGTTGCACGGCTCTTGAAAAGAAGCCCTTAATCTTGACTTTTCCTACCTTTTAGTAATTGCTAACAACCTTTGGTAGTCCTTAGTTTATGGATGCATCACTCCAATTTCTGCCTCTGTTTTCCCATGACTGTCTGTATATCTGTGTGTCTCTAAATCTTTCTCACCTCATTAGAACACCAGTCATCTGATTTAAGGACCGTGCTAATCAAGTATGACTTTATGTTAACATGATTATATCTACAAAGACCTTGTTTTCAAATAGGGTCACAATCTCAGATAACAGTGGTTAGGATTCAACATATTTTTTGAGAGGATAAAACTCAACCTACAATAGAAAAACTCAAATGTCTCTAGAGATTAACTGCTTATTTAATATGACATAGAGAATCTCCATGTAACTCTATTTAAATAATTCTGCTGTTAGAAACTCATACTATAGGAAGTTACCAATCTTAAATGTGGATATCTCAGAATTACAGTAAACAAAACAATAGTTTTCTTGTAACATAAGCCTATTGGCCTAGTTCTCTTAGTTCTATTATTGACCTCATGCAAAACTAAGAGCATTGCCTTAGTATTACATTAAATGATTAAATATAATTTATCTTCCCCTAAGACATTTTACAGGATACACATTTCAGTTCTACTTGATTACTTTTTTAAATATGCCATGAACAGAGTGAAAAATATGACATTTGTCTCTCAATAAAAATGATTTAGCGCCAATTGTATGATTTTGAGAGAATATCTCTTAATTGCCTACTTTCATATAGGATTAGAGTTCATCCTATCATAATGGCTTTGAAGTTAGACAGATGTGGTTATGAATCCCAAATTAGCCACTAAACAATCATGTTATCATTAAAATTAAATAATTTCTCTAAGCCTCAATATCTTACTTTCTAAAATTGGAATGTAACATTTGCCATAAAGAGTTAATGGAAGTAATAATAGGATAATAGGTAATTAGCACAGTGCTTGGTAAACCTAATAACTGATAGCTTGTAATAACATAAGTTTTATTGGTCTGTCTACATAGAAATCTTATTTAACACATCAGAACCTATATTATATTGAGCATGGCCAAAAGCCATAGTATTAATTCATGCCCTGACAGCAACATCTCAGCTAATACAGGTTTGTACATTGTTTTGCAGACCTAGCTGTTCTTACATTGCTGTCTATTAGACTGTAGGAACAGAATAGTTCTAATTGCATCCAAAGTTTCCAAAGAGAGGTATGCTTAGAGATTTGTATTTTCACATTGGAATATGGAGGTAGTCCAACTCTTACCCTCAGCATGCATTAATTACCACTTTCACTTTTCATAGAGCAATCTCTAAAGAATCTTGAAAAGTCTTTGGTTTCACTAAAGAAATAGGATCCCTCATTCCTCTTATCTGACCTTTAGACTGTGTGCTAGACCCCTGTATTCCATTCTGCATATATAGGGCATCGATTCCTGAAAAATGAAGCAGAGACCTCTACTTGCCACCTAAAATCCATTTTCCCTTGAAAATAAACAATTTTACTTGGAGAAGTGCCACCCCAACTGAAACAGTATATTTTGTAGCTAGAATAATCCATTTGATTAAATTCTGGTCAGTAAGACATAAGTGAGTGGCAGTATTTTAAGGATGGCCAAGAAGGGTGTTTAAAAAGACCTGGTTTATCTGGGAAACAGTCTGACAACACAGCTATCACTTTTAGAGCCCTAGCTGCTCTCTTCAAATATAAAGTAACCTTGATGATAGATGTCAAGATGATTTCGTAGAATAATAGAGGAAGCTGGGTCCCCAGATAGCCAAGACGATAGCCTTCCAGCCTTAGGTTTCCTTCACATGGCAGAAATTTGTACCTTGCTTTTTGAAAACACTGCTAGTTTATGCTTTTTGCTATAGGCAGATCAACATAACTCAGTTTTTATCTGAAATCTAACTGAGGATGAATTTCAAATAAACTTCTAGATCATTACAAATGAGGAATTATAGGCTCCTCGGTCTTTTGATCAACTGTCTCTGAGTTGTTAATTGAACTGTGCTCTCCCTAAATTTATATATACTGAAGTTTTGCTGCCATTACCTCAGAATGTTAACTTATTTGAGGAGATAGTCTAAACAGTGGTGATCAACTTAAAAATGAAGTCCTTAGGGTGGGCTCTCATTCAATGTAACTGGTGTCCTTGTAAAAACAAGCATCTGGAGAGAGATATACACTGACAGAACAGGCAAAGAAACAGGGAGAGACTCATCTACAACCCAAGGAGAAAAGTGTGGAAAAGATCCTTCCCTTACAGCCTTAAAAGAAATGGAAGTAATTGCCAACACCTTGATCTCCCACTTGCAGCATCCAGAACTGTGAAAAAATAAATTTATCTTGTTTAAGCCACGCAGTCTGTGGTGCTTTGTTATAGTAGATCCAACAAATTAAAATACAAAATTTAATTTAATTAATGCTAACAATTGGTAACCAGTAAACAGATCTATAACCATCTACATGAAAACAAAGTGGTACTATAATGCCTCGAAGGCACAATCAGTACTAATCCATCAGAATGATGCCAGCTATACTTTGTTTGCTAGTTGGATATAAGCTCTAAACCAACTGAATGGACTAAACGCTTTGTGATGCAAATATTCTATATTCAAATTGCAAATAATATCTGCTGTTATATGAGCAAATGCATTTATTCATAGTCTTTTAAATTGTCTAAAAACTCATGGAAAATCTATTCAAAATTATGTAAATTATTATGCTTGTTCATTTTTCTTCTGGGTATATTTTCATAGCATTTGGTATGTAACAGTCATCATTCTGAGAGTCAGTAACCGTAGAGAGAAACACCTGTGAGAAGATATAATAACATGCTATAAGTTATACCAGTACTTAAAAGCATAAACTTGATGACATGAGATATTTATGTATTATAACATTTTAAAGATATTTTCATATATGAAGCACTGTTATCGCATCTATAATTTCAAAAATAATAAAGCATAATGTTGGCCCCTCCTTCTGAGTCCTATAATCATTGGTTTGTAGAAGGATGTCCTCTCTCAGTGCCCTCGCATGGTCCTTCTTCTGTGTGTTTCTGTGTCTTATTTTCCTTTATAAGGATGCCAGTCATATGAGATTAGAGTGCAGCCTCATCTTAACTTAAACAGCCTTTGAAAGACCCTTTCTCCAAATAAACTCACATTCTGAGTACTGGAACTTAGAACCTCGACATATAAACTTTTTTTTTAATTAATTTATTTTTTTTGTATTTCTCTGAAGCTGGAAATGGGGAGAGACAGTCAGACAGACTCCCGCATGCGCCCGACCGGGATCCACCTGGCATGCCCATCAGGGGGCAACGCTCTGCCCACCAGGGGGCGATGCTCTGCCCCTCCGGGATGTCGCTCTGTTGTGACCAGAGCCACTCTAGCGCCTGGGGCAGAGGCCAAGGAGCCATCCCCAGCGCCCGGGCCATCTTTGCTCCAATGGAGCCTCGGCTGCGGGAGGGGAAGAGAAAGACAGAGAGTAAGGAGAGGGGGAGGGGTGGAGAAGCAGATGGGCGCTTCTCCTGTGTGCCCTGGCCGGGAATCGAACCCGGGACTTCTGCACGCCAGGCCGACGTTCTACCACTGAGCCAACCGGCCAGGGCCAGATATATAAACTTTTGCAGGACACAGTTCCAGACATAACACCTTGCATTTCTGTTGAATTTATCATTTATTGTGCTGTTTTTCTGATAGGACTCCTAGATTAATACTCAGCCAGACGTGACATTGTTATTGGCAACAGCCTGTCCTTTCTATTGTAAACAATTAAATTGATACCTAAAATGTATTAAACCTCTAGTATAAGCACAGGATTAAGAGAAAGGAGAGAACCTTGATGAGCCCTCCAATCAGCCTGGCATTCTGCCTGGAGACACTTTCCAGACTGGTGCAAAAAGCAATGACTAAAACAGGGCATAGGAGTATCATTGGGTTGAGGACATGAAAATCAGGTTTCAGAAAGGCTGCAAGTGGCTTTAAATTTGGTATAAGACTGCAAGATAGGAAGAGCAATATAGATAAAGATTTCCATGAGTTTGCACAGTATTCTTTTGAGTCTTTATTGAGTACTGAATTACACACGAACAGAGTGAGAATTTATGAGGCTGAGTAAAATCAACTACTATATGGAAAACAATTACAAAGGCTCTAACCATAAACTGAACAGAGCTGGCTAGGAGATGTTCAGATTTTAACCAGGTATAATAGAGAGACATTATTGAACATTCAGAGAATTCAGTAGAGACTTTAGAAATGTCACTCCTCAGGATTAAGCTATGTTTTACAATTAATCTAGATGTGCCTTAAACTAACTGCCCACTAGGCAACAAAATTTACACCTGTATGACTATAATTTTCACAATATCCAACATCTAATTAAAAGTCACTACTCCCATAGAGACAAGAAGGTGTTATTCATGACTAAGAGAACACTTAGTCAATATAAATAGTATCAGAAATGGTAAAATTACTAGTTGAGAACTTTAAAAGAACTGTTATAATGATGCTCAAGCATTTAAAGAAAAGCATAAATTCAATAAAGAGATTTATTAAAACTATTTTTAAAATCCAATAAATGCCCTGGCTGGTTGGGTCAGTGGTAGAGCGTCGGCCTGGTGTGCAGGAGTCCCGGGTTCAATTCCCGGCCAGGGCACACAGGAGAAGCGCCCTTCTGCTTCTCCACCCCTCCCCCTCTCCTTCCTCTCTATTTTTCTCTTCCCCTCCTGCAGCCAAGGCTCCATTGGAGCAAAGTTGGCCCGGGCGCTGAGGATGGCTCTGTGGCTTCTGCCTCAGGCACTAGAATGGCTCTGGTTGCAACAGAGCAATGCCCCAGATGGGCAGAGCATCACCCCCTGGTGGGCGTGCCAGGATCCCGGTCGGGCGCATGCGGGAGTCTGCCCCCCCATTTCCAACTTCAGAAAAATACAAAAAAAAAAATCCAATAAAAATTTTAGAGCTTAAAAAATACAATAACTGATATATTATATGTACACTACATAAAGTTATCAAATTTTTCTATAAAAACCCAGACTGTAATTATATAGGCTTTGTAGGACATACAGACTTTGTTAGACTACTCAAATCATCCATTGCAGCACTAAAGCAGCATCTGTACACAATATACAGACAAAGAAATCTAGCTGTATTCCAATAAAACTATATTTACAAAAATAGATGGCTAATTGGATTTGGCCTAAGGGCTTTATTTGCCAACTCCTGCTCTAATCATAGAAGTACAACTCCTGCATACATTTTGGTTAAGGAATTGGAGGTATGAAGCAAGGACAGTATTCTTTTCCTGTGAGGGAATTTTTCTTTGTGTGATGGTAGCTGGGTTCCAGGTAATCACACACCTGGCCCAGTTACAAAACTTGAACTGTCCCAGACTTCATTCTTTTAGGGATATTTCACCTGGAACTCATACCCTAGCAAGAATTCAAGAGGCCATGGCATATCAGTTCCTCTGCTTCCAAAATTAGAAAAATAATCAAATATATTAAAAACAAAATTTCATAAAATAATATCAAGAACTGTTTGGATGAAATAAAATTGAAGGGAGAGAAGAATTTTTTTTTTTTTTGTATTTTTCTGAAGCTGGAAACAGGGAGAGACAGTCAGACAGACTCCCACATGCGCCCGACCAGAATCCACCCGGCATGCCCACCAGGGGCGATGCTCTGCCCACCAGGGGGCGATGCTCTGCCCCTGTGGGGCATCGCTCTGCCGCGACCAGAGCCACTCTAGCGCCTGAGGCAGAGGCCAAGGAGCCATCCCCAGCGCCCGGGCCATCTTTGCTCCAATGGAGCCTTGGCTGCGGGAGGGGAAGAGAGAGACAGAGAGGAAGGAGGGGGGGAGGTGGAGAAGCAAATGGGTGCTTCTCCTATGTGCCCTGGCCAGGAATCGAACCCGGGTCCCCCGCACACCAGGCCGACGCTCTACCGCTGAGCCAACCGGCCAGGGTGAGAGAAAATTTTTTTTAAGATGAATTACATGGAAATAAAGAGAAACCAAATGAGGACAGAGGTTGTTCATTCAGTGCTTGCTTAGGAAGAGAGCCAGCCACCATCACAGCCTCTGGCAGTGACGCAGAGGCAGGCGAGGAGTGGGACAGTTTGACAGGAAAAGGGCAGGTTTGGGTATGCTTTCATTGAGGTTGTTGGCATGTGGGAGTTGGAGGCAGGCTAACTAGAAGTGGCACTTCCTGTGTGATTGGGTTGGGGACCAGATCTGGCTTGCTCCAGTTGGTTCTGAGTTGGCAATGAGAACAAAAATTAGGGATCTCAGTAGACATTGTCCAAGTTCTACCTGCTGTGGGATGATTGCTGTATAGAGTTCGGTTTGGCTTTCTGGACTGTTTGCAGTACGTTGTGGCTCAGATGTCAGCTCTTATATAAATATATGGCATTGTCATTGTCCATTTATATAGTCACCACTCAGATCAAACATTCTTACTCCTGAGGGCATTTGCAGATTCTGAACACTAGCTGAATAATGGGGCAAACTTAGCCGAAGAGTTTTTGGTGAAGAAAAGCCAACATGTTTTTTGTTTTGTTTTGTTTTTTGGCTGCTGTGCATAGCTGAAGAAACAGAAGAGCTTTAACCGCAAGACTTTTTCCCTCTGAGACATCTACTATCTGGGTAGTGTATGAACAGTGTGAGGGGCAGAAGAGTTCATTTTAAAGCATCTGAAGACAGAATAAAATCTTCAGTACGGTATTGGCTAATTTAGGAAACAAAGATGGCTTGGAGAGTTTGGCAGTTTTAAACACAATACTGATTGCTTTCTGCATTAGGCATTTGCCTGTTTATGAAACTGTATAGCTGACAAACAGGGAGGAAATCTCTGAAATCTTGCAAAATTTGGAGAGAAAACTGTATGACTTTAATTTAGAAAACTTAGAAGGTCATGTCTATAAATTAAGATAAAACAGAAGAAGACGGAGTCTTCTCAAAGTTGCTATCCATCCCTGACCAAGATAAACGTCAGTGTGGAATGAGAGAATAAATAATTCTTGTACATTAGTTGTTTACTGTGGGGGAAAAAAGGAAAAAACCTGGAAAATATGTATACATGAAGCTCTACTTTTTGAAAAAATGCATAGAAAATGTTACAAATTTTCATAAACTTGCAAATTGATAAATACACAGTATATAACTAATATTCAAGAAAACAGAGATAATAGTAGCAAAGTCAGAAATAGTCTAGTTATATCTTATATATTATTACATGTAAATTATATGAGTTATGTATCACAGAATTTTAAAGTATATTTTAAGATATTTAAAATTTTTAAAGAAACAATACATTAAAAATTATAGGTAAGAATGTACAAATAACTAAATCCAATGTTGAAAAGTAAAATAGAGTGCACATTCACAGAAATCAAAATCACTGGTGCTCTCCATTAACAGAAAAACATGTATTAGAACAAAATAGCAAAGCTACAGATAGACTTGTATATGCAGAAATCTAACATAAGATCAACTGGCAGCATAAATCAATGATGAGATGAAATATCATCCATTGATCCTCAGTAAAGTGGCTCACTATGGGGAGGAGTGAAAACTCATTCTTTAATCCCACAAAGGAGCTCCAAAGAGATGAAAAGAAACAAGCCAAGATACAATTTCAAAGGATACAAAGGTAAATGAAGGAGTCCGCAGAGTCTGTATTTGTGACAAAGGAGTAAATATGATAGCTAAGAAATACTTCCCCAGAAAAAATTTCAAAAGACAAACTATAAAAAATTTTATTAGTGTGATATATCAAAATTGAGAATTTGTCTTCAGTGAAAGATACCAAGATCAAAGTTAACAGATACATGTAGAGTTGGCAAAACACTTTTCTTTGGTCCAAAACAGAAAGAGAATAATACTTAGAATATTAAAGGAACTTCTGCAAAGCATTAACAAAAATCCTTCAACCCTGACAGAAAAATGGGAAAAGAACGGGAATCTCAATTTTCTAAAGAATGAACTTGAAAGGCTAACAAGCACATGTAAAGGTATTAAAAATAAGTAGGAAATAAATACAAAATTTTTAAATGGGATATTGTTATTATTATTATTATTATTATTATTATTATTATTATTAGAGAGGCAGGGAGAGAGAAAAAAGGACATTGAACTACTCCTATATGTGCCCTGACTGGGTAATTGAAGCAGCAACCTCTGTACCCCCAGACAACTTTCTAATCAACTGAGCCATCAGGTCAGGGCTTGCTTGCTTGCTTATTTATTTATTTATTTAGAAACAGAGGAAGAGAGAGAGAGAGAAGGGGTAAGGGAAGTATTCATTTGTTGTTCCACTCAGTCGTGCATTCATTGGTTGCTTCCCGTGTGTGCCCTGACAAGGCTCTAAAGCTCAACTTCTTTGTTTCAGGATAACACTCTTAACCGGCTGACCTAACTGTTTAGGACTGGATATTATTTTTAACTGAAAAAAAAAAAAAAAGAAATAGCTGGAGAGTGCCAAATGTTGGGGATAAAATAAAAACATAAACACTCTACTAGTGGTTCAGTCATTCTGAGGAATTTGTCAAATCTTCACCAAATTTAGTATAAGTATATATTTAGACAAAAATGTTAAGCTCTTGGATATGTCCTGAAAAAATTCTTACACATATTTCATGCAGGAAGAAGCTTGATTAGAACTTATAGATTCTCAGATTCAAGAACTTATAGAACTCTCAGATTCAAGAAGCTCAAGTAGAAGAACCAGCCAGATTCATTAAAAATAAATCCATATATATGAGTGTACACTTGATAAACAACAGACCAAGAAATATTTTAAATAGCTAGAAATAAACAAAAACACAGTATTTCTTCAAGTGAATGGTAATAAGACTGAAAGCTAATTTTTCTACATTAAACCTAGAATGAATAGACAATAAATAATGTCTTCAAAGTGTTTAAGACTATCTTTAAATTAAGAATACATTTAAAAATATATACTTAATTTTTTTTTTTTAGAAATAGATACCTGTGCTCAATAAAAATCGTCATTTAAGTAACAGGAAAGTGATCATATGTAAAAAATATACAATTCAAAAAGTAATAAAAACCAAAAAATGTCATAACTAGTTAACAATCTATATTTAAATTAAAGAAGATAATGTTTTACCAAATATAAAATTTAAAGCTTAAATACTAAACCAAATAAAAATTTTATAAAAATTTTGATAGAGTTGGTTAAAGTTATTCTACACTTCTGATAAGTATTTTTTCAATCAGTTACAGAAAAATTTTAAAAGTAACATTTAGAAATTAAAATATTTCTCCAAATTTTAAATGATTGATTTTATCCAAACTATGTTCCTTTTCTAGTTTTATTAGCTACATACTTTACACTTACTCTTCAAACTCCCCTTCTCTATTATTTACATAAAAATTTTTAAGCATATAAATATCATTTAAAGTGTAAGAGTATTTGAAATGATGAACTGCTATTACTAATTTTACAGTTAGTATTGCCAGTCAGTTTATATAATAACTAGGTCTAATAAATTGGTCACAATCTTGGATACCATCCTGTATAAATCAATATAATCTGCCAGCTCTTTGGTTGCCATAAAAACTGATTATAGCAAGTATGTTTAATACAACATTCATTTAATGCATAAATGATTAAGCTACTAAATTTTAAAACTGAGCTTAATCAAAACCATATTTACCACAACTGTCATTATCACTCTATATTTTATCTGATGAATCATTTCTTTTTAAACTTGAACCAAATATATATATATATATAATTATAAAATAAATAAAGGATATACATTTAGAGTTAACATTTGATAGTTCTCTCTTAAGGGAAGAATTCCAGCTGAAATAATGTAATAATATGAGTTGTCCTAGCCACTGAATTGCCCTTGTTCCTGATGTGTCTAGCTGTTCCCATCATTGCTTCACTGTAATAATTGGGGAAATGAAGATTTGAACAGTCCAACATTTGAATGCACTGAATTCCATCATTTTAAAGATTTAAAATATAATTTCTGAGAAATAAAAAGGATACAATTGTAGCCTTGAAACAACCAAGTGGAGTTTTCTGAGCAAATACTCAAGATCTAGTCAATGAAGTATTTTGACATTCTTAAGCTTCGTTCATAAATGACTAAGACAAAATTATATGAGTCATTATTTTAAACAAAGAGCATTTTTATGAATTCCTTCTTTTTGTGTGTTTTAGTAGGTATGACCAAAACATAAAGATATAATGCAAAGACAGAAGCATCCCAATCTCAACACAGAATATTATTAATTTTAGCATAAAACTTAGGTATTTTACATTAAATATCATTCAGAAAAGATGCTAAAAGAAGTATGGGTACATTAAGAATATCCATGAAAGCCTGACCAGGCGGTGGCGCAGTGGACAGAGCATCGGACTGGGATGCAGAAGACCCAGGTTCGAAACCCGAGGTTGCCAGCTTGAGCACGGGCTCATCTGGTTTGAGCAAAAAAGCCCACCAGCTTGAACTCGAGGTCGCTGGCTCCAGCAAGGGGTTACTCGGTCTGCTGAAGGCCTGCGGTCAGGGCACATATGGGAAAGCAATCAATGAACAACTAAGGTGTTGCAACGCGCAATAAAAAACTAATGATTGATGCTTCTCATCTCTCTCCGTTCCTGTCTGTCTGTCCCTGTTTATCCCTCTCTCTGACTCACTCTCTGTCTCTGTAAAAAAAAAAAAAAAGAATATCCATGAAAGACTTTTCTACATTGTAAGTGTGCATGAAAAACGTGTGTGTGTGTGTGTGTGTATGTATAAAGAGAGAGAGAGAGAAAGAATAGCAATGTAAACATTTCATCACTCAGCTTCAATAAGTTAAAATTCATAACCAATTCTGTTTTATCTTTATTTCCCACTACTTAACCCTATATCAAATATCACTTCTTTTTTCTTTATATATTTCATAAACATCTCTAAAAAAAGCAATTTTTTACAAACATAACCATAATATTGTCAACTATTATTAAGAGTTAGTTGCTTATTGCCATCAAATATTCAGGGAGTTTTCTCAGTTGTCTCATAAATGTTTTCCTGTTGATTTGTTGTAATCTGAATCGAAATAAGATCTATGCATTACAATTAACCAGTGAGTCTTTCAGATTTCTCTTTATGTATGTATCTTTTATTTCTTTAATTTTTTTCTTTCTCCTTAGACTTACTGAAAATAGATAAGTGATTTGTTCTACATAGTTTCACACAACCATAAGTTTTCCTGATTGCCTCTTTATGCCACCTTTCAACTTGTTTTTCTATCTTTTTATTATCCATAAATAAATAGATATAAAGATGCAGTATTACATTTCAGAAAGAATGCTACCTAAAAAGATACTGTATACTTGTATCAGGACACCACAATGGCTGGTTGTCTTGACTTTGCACTATTAGAAGTCACTGATGAAAATTATCTATATACATTAATAATTTTGTGGTTGCAAAATAGTGATATGTTAATTTTAATACCATTATTTATTTATTGTCTAAGATATATCTAGGAAAAGAACTTTTCCTCATGAATACTTTGATGTCCACAAAATATACTTTATATAGAAAGGATCGAATAGATGCTTGATTTGTTTCATTTATTAAACAGCCTTAAAAATAATAAATTGTTTTTCTTAGTATCTTCCAAGAAAATCATAATTGTTTCTGTATATATAACAATATCTAATATTTAAACCATAGCCATTTCTTTCTTATGCTCAACTTGTATATTAATAACAGCTTATTATCTGTGCAGTCATTGGAGAACTCAAAGGAATATTACTTATAAATACAGTCTAGGTGGGGTTTTTGCTGGTGCCTCAATTATAAATACGAAAAACCATGTGGCTTTTTCTTTTCAACACAATATTATGTAAAGTTGAATTCTCTGAGTTCTTCAAATAATTCTAATATGATTTTAATTCTATTACATCAACTAGTGTTTTTCAATATATCTTATTCATAAATATATAAACTGCTGTTGCAAAATATGATACCTGAGGGGCACATGACACGGTGTGAGAAGGCTCCCTCAATGCTTATGACAAAAAAAGAAGGTATCTAGGCCCTGGCCGGTTGGCTCAGCGGTAGAGCGTCAGCCTGGCGTGCGGGGACCCGGGTTCGATTCCCTGCCAGGGTATATAGGAGAAGCGCCCATTTGCTTTTCCACCCCCCCTCCTTCCTCTCTATCTCTCTCTTCCCCTCCCGCAGCCAAGGCTCCATTGGAGCAAGGATGGCCCGGGCGCTGGGGATGGCTCCTTGGCCTCTGCCCCAGGCGCTAGAGTGGCTCTGGTTGTAGCAGAGCGATGCCCCGGAGGGGCAGAGCATCGCCCCCTGGTGGGCAGAGCGTCGCCCCTGGGTGCATGCGGGAGTCTGTCTGTCTCTCCCCGTTTCCAGCTTCAGAAAATACAAAAAAAAAAAAAAAAAAAAAAGAAGGTATCTAAAATTATATATATGAGAATGTAGATTTGATTATATACATATGTATATAATCTTCAGTTTTACATAGAAGAAATGTTTATATGTTTCATTCACATAAAGGAATATATGCTTTCTTCATTGTTTAGCATCGTTAAGTATAATTCCACATTTTTAATTTTTTTAATTGATTGATATTTTTAGAGAAAGTGAGAAGAAAGGAGATAGAAAAATATTGTTTTGTTTTCCCATTTTATTTATTCCTTCACTAGTTGGAGTAACAAACCTACATCTTTGGTTTATTGGATGATACTCTAATTAACTGAGCTACCTGGTCAGGACATATCTCCACATTTTTAAGAAATACATAATAACACAGCATTATAGAGAGAAGAAAAGCAAATCCTGGAGGGAAAGGGGGAGGGTGTTGGGGGGAAAGGGGAAGGGAGATGTTGAAGGTGACACGGGGATTGGGGGGATGTATTCAGTGGGACACTTGAATTTGTGTAAACACAATAAATTTAAATCAATAAAAAAAGAAATACACTTTTAGTTCATATTTTCCCCAGTAAAATTCTTAATTAAAAACTTCAAAATTCAAAATTATTTAAAAACTCTCATAACTACTCTAACATTGACTTTTTCTTAATAGCCAAAGATATCAAATTGCTTTAAGAAAAATGTAAAATAATTAACACAATTTAAAGAACAGTTTTGTAATTTAAGGATAATGAAATACTCAACTAGTTACAATAATTTTTTAATACTGTGTCTATTTCTGCTGTCATATAACTTTTTTTTTATTTTGAAAATAACACTGGGGAGCAAAATTTTTGTTGCATCCACAAAAACACTTGCTCTTACCTAATTCGAGTGTGCTGATCTCAAACATGACATTAGTTTTTCTCTGTAAGCTACAGTTTTTTTGCAATTCAAGATTTTAGGTTTTCATCTTATTGTAAAATTTTCAACATTTAGTTTAACATAATGAAGTAGAATGTCTTCTTGGGCATCATTTTTGTGAAAATATAATAATTTATAAAATGCAATAAATACACTAATACATTAAAATATATGATTGCATCAGAATTTGTCTACAATTTCAAAATAGAATATATTAAAACTTATTTTAATCATAAAATTTGCACAAAACTTATTTAAATTCTATTCAGGCAAAAATTTGCATTTGTAGCTCTTGCTTTTGTGTACTTGTTGAGGACAATCTCGTCTGATGCTCCAGCAATAGTCTGCTCATCACTAACAGCTCCAAGATTTTTGGGAAACTTATCATGTGACTGTTCAGGAAGTGAATCTTAATGCTCATGTTACATCCAGTGTCACAGAAATCCAACAGCATCCTTTGAACCAGAAGTTCATAGCTTTCTGTTTTTTTGTTGCCAAGGAAGTTCTTTGTAACTGCCACAAAAGACTGCCATGCTGCTTTCTCCTCCTTATTCATCTTCTTGGCAAATTCTTCTTCACGTATGAGGGTTCAAATTTGAGGTCCATCAAATACACGTGCTTTTATCTTCTCGAAAGACAAGGCAGGAAAAGCAGAAATAATATGTTAAAAGCATTCACTTTCTCTATTCAAAGCCTGAACAAACTGCTTTATTAAGCCAAGTTTCATGTGAAGTGGGGGAAAAATGATCCTATCTCGATTAACTACAGGTTCATTCACAATATTTTTCATCCCTACTTCCAAAGCTTCATGTTTTGGCCACTCCTGTGTCCAGTGTTTCTCCCGAGCTCAGCTGTCCCACAAACACAGAAAGCAAGGATATTTTGTGAAACCTCTCTGTTGTCCTAGCAGGAAATTTACTACTTTAAGATCCACACAAATGATCCAGTATGCTTCTCATACTTCAGAAAGTCGAGGACAATTTTTATGTCATTCTTACTAAGTCATTCAATTTGGGTTGGCTAAACTGCTGAGGGTTAATGACTGCATGGCATCAGAAGAAGACCCTTTAGATTCTACAACCATTTTCTCATTCATCTTATCAAAATATACTTGATCACCATGTTCACCTTCTTCATCCTTAGAAGAAATAAAGCCATTGAAAACTGGAACCAAGAGTGTCTCAGAGTGTGGGATAGGTCCTATTGCTGAAGAAATATTAGGATATGCAATCATATGCCGTTTTTTCTTGCCGATGCCCTTTGTATGGATTAGACAGAAATAACAGTCACTGCTGTGGTCCTTGAGTTCATGGCAAACCATGGGAATACCAAAAGGCATTCCTTTGCATTTTCCTTTTGTCCAGTCATGAAGCATTTCCTCACAATTATGACACACAATATGAGGAGCCCAATTCTTGTCTTGATCGCCAAGGGGAACTTGAAAATAGGCAATATATGTATATGTCACAAATGACGAAATATTGCGCCTTTGATGTTGAAGTGTGTAACAGCCACATATATAACAGAAGGTGTCAGGACTATTACATTTACGCCTACTCAAAGAAGCCATGATTCGATCATTAAAAAAACAAAATAAGAGGGTGTTTTTATCAGATAATAATTTTTTACATTTAAAAACAACTAAAATTATGTAAAAGTGATGTTTGTAAAACATTAATTGCCTTGTGATTATGTTCAATTCAAGAGTCATTGCCCTTTAACTCCAATTTAAAAACCAATACATGCCATTAACTGTAACAAAAAGAAATTAAAATTGCATAAAAACTAAAGCATGCATCTAAAAATGGATTTTATATTTGGAATCAGCAATGCAGAAATATATAGAAACAGTTCTAAAACCTCATGCAACAGAAAATGAAAAAAAAATTGTTTCCCCCGTGATTACTATAAGTGAAAAGTCATAAGGATACATCATATTAGAATAAAATCTTTCTTGTTTTTAATCAAAAAGGTTGGCTATGTGATTTCTGGGGTCATTAAATGTTAATAAAAATTACATAGCAATAATAACATTTTTAGAATTATTTTTATTTTTACATTGATTTTAAAAATAAAGGGGGGAGAAAAGAAAGAGAGAGAGAAAAGCATTAACTTAATGTTGCACTTATTTGTTCCATTTAGTTGTGCACTCATTGATTGCTTCTCACATGTGCCCTGACCAGGGAACCCAAAACCTTGGTGTGCTAAGATGATGCCTTACCATTGAACTAACCAGTCAAGGCTTAGAATTTCTAAAGGTTAAAATTTATAACTTATATAGTGTAAATGCAAATGAGAGATTTTACATTTATAAACCCTTTTTTGAGAGAAGAATCTTGATTGCTGTGAGCATAGTGAGACTGTATCAATTAACAAAATGATAATATAATTATTATTCCCATGTAATATATATCAATTTTTGCCTTCAATTAATGGTAAGATGTATTGTATTTAGTAATGCATTGTTTCTGTCAAATCATTCTCCCAACCCATTTCTTACAAGAATAAAGAGATCAGTATCAAGACACCGTGAGCTAATCATCAAAGAACACAGACTTATATTCCACATTGTACTTAACTATTAAACTGCATAACATTCAGGTTGTATAAAACATAATCTAAAATAATGAGATAGATGTGATATAACTGGTCAGCTACTACGTTTTTGATTCAAAATTAAAGACTTTTTTCTTGATGTTATCACCATGAAGAATCCAAATATAAAAGAACCTATGCTCAATTATCTAACATAAGTAGAATAAAAACTTAATAGAAGTATTGAAAGAATTAAAAATGTTTAATTCATACTGTGTCCATAGGAGTCATATGCTAATTGATGATTATAAGTAAAATGATTCTATAATTTATCATTTAATTTCAGCTTTTGCTTTAGAGTAAAGAGTACACCATTCATCATTATGCTGAAACAATGGGTGTAAAACAACTCTGTCCAGGTCAACAGAGAAATCCTGGTTACACTGAAATAATTAAAACAAATTAACTCCTACTTTTTAGAACTTATTAAAATATGATGGCTATTTTATACCTAAACTATTAAATGTAAAATTTCAAAGTACTGTATTTCAAAGTACTGTATTTAAAAGCTGAGTAGTCATAATCATAATGAAACTGGGTGTGATAAGAACAAGATTTTAGTATAAAGTTTGCTACCCATGTCAGCATTATGGGCAATCATATTTACAATTAAAACAGGTGTCTTACTGCATATATGTTAACCTTCTTCTGCTTTTGAAATTTTTTCTTACCACATGGTAGCCAATAAATGCGGGAAGCAGAGAGATTTATAAAGTTAAAAGAAATAAAATAAAATTGAAATAAAACTAAAATAGAAAATTCTGCTTATAGCTAGATATATGACTATGCATGAAAAAGTTTATATATTAAATAAATAAGAACAAATATTCAAATTCTTTAAGGTACAGGTGAAAATTTAGGTCCCTGAAATTGTTAAATATTGATAATATAGACAGGAAAATGTTAAACTTGAGCATAGGAATCAATCATTTTTTATAGATAATTCACAAACATATAAATACAGACATATCCTTCAATTCATTATTTATTCAGAAGAAGCATTGTGATGTTCTCAAATGTAATTTTTAGAATATGTATTTTATGACAGTTTTTTTAATCTATTGATCCCTCTTCTTCTGTAAAAATCAGTTATGTGGAATTATTTCCTCTGTATGAAGTTTTCTCCTTTAGCCTTGTTAGTCTTGGCTTGCATGTGGACTATTCATTATTTGCAAAACCCAATTATCATCCCTGCCTGGATACATTAAGTTTTTTCTTACAAGTCTTTTCCTCTCTATCACATTTAAGCAACAGTTTACATGAATTATTCATAGTTCCCATATTGCAGGCAAGGTTTTTTTTTTATTAAATTTGATCATAATAATAGTTATTACCCCAGTCATGGCAGTTTTATGAGCCTTCTTCAATACCATTACATGGAAAGATTTCAATCAAGGAATATAAAAGATGCAAATCAATTTCCATAATAAAATTAAACTGTACCATCTACTCCTTCATTCCAGCAATAGAGTTGATTGACAGCCTCTTCCTATCAGGTGGAACAGATAACATTCTCATACAGAAATGGAGAATGGCAGATTATTTGTTCTCAAGAATTTTAGTGGTTTTTCTTCATTGTGACTATTTGGTGTTTGCTAATCTCACTGGAACACAATATTTAAATCCAAGTCTATATACAAATTTATTTTCAAGCACAGTATTTCTTTGTCTAACAAGAATTTATTTTCTCAGGTAGTTTTGCTTATAACAGAACAAACACATTATTAAGTGTTATGATATTTTTTATTCCAAATGTAGTTGTGCTTATAACAGAACAAACACATTATTAAGTGTTATGATATTTTTTATTCCCAATGGCAGTGTAACCTCATTTTGTGTAGCAAAAATAACTCATTATTGGGAAGAAAGAGTGACTGATTTGATTATTGCTGTCAATTTTTAAATATTTTTATTGAATTTACTGGGGTGATATTGATTAATAAAATTATATGGGATTCAGGTGAACAATTCCATAATATATTATCTTTATATTCTATTGTGTGTTCACCATTCCATGTCAAGTCTCCTTCCACAATTTTTTAATAAAAAAATTATCAGATTTTATGGTGAGAATTTTCTACCAAAAAATGTATCATAATCTTCTCTCATTCAACGAGGGAAGGTGTTAAGTTCAGTTGTAAGATTGTAGAGTTCTACTAGGAAATTTTTACAATGAGAGATCCTTATGTCTGAGAACAGAATAATTTTTATGAATACATGTAGCATATACTCTGGTTTAAAAGAGAGTGTCAGTAGCCCTATAACCTCCCCCTTCTTATTTCTTCCTCAAAACATAGGTAATCAGATTAGCAACCATCTAATTCTTTCCTTCTCCAAATGTTTCACAGAATCTGAGTAGAAGATGAGAATAGCAACTATGATTTTTCTGTAAGAATGATTCCATCATTCTTCAAAGTAATGGCACTAACAGCTCTTACAACTTAATTCTTTGTCTCTTTTACAAATATCCACAATTAATATTTCATAATGGCATAACATCTAAAATGTCTTCAGGTTAATATCATTACTAATAATAAATTCTATTTTCACAAATACTCTGTGTTCTGGCCTGAAATTAAAATATAATTTTTGGAAGAGAAACAATTATTTTTACTGAATCAAGATAAAAAATGTAATGTTCATTTGACAGCAATAGTGGTGCCTAGATGGTTTCATCATGCTAACCCTTCTTATCTTTAACACATTAACTTTAACGTTACTTCATCATCAAGCCTTTAATAATTATCCCACCTGGTAGAGGAGGCTGTCTCTCTGCTTCTCTATATCTTAGTACTTATCACCATGAACAGTTTTTGTTTAAATTTTTGGTCTATACCATACTATACATATTTTCTAGTGAAAAATATTGGATATATATCCCATGTCTAGGACAATGACTAGTTAATGTTTATTGATTTAAATGAATGGATAGATGTAACAGTTCCAGAGGTAAGCATATCCATCATTGATATATATATTTCAGAAAAATATTTCTTTCTTTTTTTTTTCCTTAAGTGAGAGGAAGGTAGATAGTGAGATAGGCTCCCACATGTGCTCTGACCAGGAGCTGATGTTTGAGTACCAAGCTATTTTTAGCACCTGAGGCTGATGAGCTTGGATCAAATAAGCCATGCTCAGTGCCCAGGGCTACCCTCAAATCAATCAAGCTAATGGCTGAGGGGGTAGAGAGAAAAAAAGAGGTGATGGTAGAGGAGAGAAGCAGATGGTCACTTCTCCTGTGTGCTCTGACAGAGGATGGAACCTGGGACATTAATATGCTGCTCAGATGCTCTATCTACTGAGCCACCATCCAGGGCCTAGAAAGATATTTTCTAATCAACAAGCAATTGTTTCTCTCCTACTGCATAATAGACCATAAGATTAATTTCAGCATCCTATGGGATATTCACATCAATGTTCTTTCTCTAGTTTAACTGGTATTAGAAAGGAGTTCATCTCATTCCCAAAAATGTAAAACTAATCTAAATTAAATTATTAAATCATGTTTATAGAATAAAATATTATAATTAAAAAAAACAAAGGCATATGCTACATATGCAATTTACATGTTACATTGTTTGAATGTAAAAGTTCTACAAACTTAGTACCATACTAGTTAAGAGTAATTTTAATAGTAATTTAAACAACTAAATTTCTTGTGAAGTTGTTCAGTTGGAATACAACATTAGACTTAATACTCCTAGTGTACACAAAAAAAGGAATAAAAATAGCCTGACCAGGTGGTGGTGCAGTGGATAGAGCCTCAGACTGAGATGCAGAGGACCCAAGTTTGAAAACGCAAAGTCGCTGGCTTGAGCACGGGCTCATCCTGCTTGAGCGTGGGCTCACAAGCTTGAACGTGGAGTCACTGGCTTGAGCTTGGGATCATAGACATGACCCTATAGTCACTGGATTGAGCCCAAAGGTTTCTGGCTTGAAGTCCAAGGTTGTTGGCTTGAGCCCTAGGGCATTGGCTTGAGCAAAGGGTCACTTGCTCTGCTGTAGCCTCCCGGTCAAAGCACATATAAGAAAGCAATCAATAAACAACTAAGGTGCTGCAACAAAAAATTGATGCTTTTCATCTTTCTCCCTTCCTGTATATCTGTCCCTGTCAATCCCTCTTTCTGTCACAAAAAAAAGAGAATGAAAATAAATTATACCATTTGTATTACCGAAAAAGTAGATTCATGGGACAGGTGACTGTATTGAGAAAAGATTGTCTGAGTTGGAAATAGATTTTTTCCCATAAAATATCTTTAATAAAATAATAATAATAATAATAATAATAATATATCATTACAAAGCTTCAGTAATTAAGAGTGCAGTGCTGGCACAAAGTTAGACATATAGATCAGTGAAAAAGATTTAAAAGTCTAGAAAAAGTCTTTATATTCATGATTGATTAAATTCTAACAAAGGTGCCCAGGCAATATAATAGGAAAAATAATCTCTTCAATAAATGGTGCTCACACAATACAATACTCATATATGAGAGACTTCATATCTTATACTACATAAAATATACAAAATTAACTTAATATAAATCATAGACCTAAATCTAAAAACTAAAACTATAAAACTCAGGAAGAAATATATAAATCTCAGTGACCTTGGATTAGGCAATGGTTTCTTATATATGAAACCAAATATCCCAAGCAATAAAATGGGAAGAAAAGAGATAAACAGAACTTCACCAAACTTCAAACTTTGTGAACACAATAAAGTAAAAAGACACCCCAAAACTTGAGAGAAAATATTTCCCAATCATACATATGATAAGAAACATGTGTTCAACATAAACTCTTACAAATAAACAATACTCTGACATACTAATTTAAAATGCAGTGGAGGTCCTGGCCAATTGATTCATAGATAGAGCCTCGGCCCAGCATATGAAAGTCCCAGGGTTCAATTCAATTCCTGGTCAAGACACACAGGAGAAGAGACCATCTGCTTCTTCCCCCCTTCCTCCCCTCAACCTCTCTCTCTTTCTCTTCTCTTCCCACAGCCATAGCTCGAATGGTTCAAGCAACATTGGCCCTGGGTGTTGAGGATGGCTCCATGGCCTCATTTTAGGTGCTAAAATAGCTCAGTTGCCAAGCAGTGGAGCTGCAGCCCAACACAGCAGAGTATCTCCTGGTAGGGGCATGCCAGGTGATCTTGGTCAGGGCGTATGCGGGAGTCTATCTCTGTCTCCCTGCCTCTTACTTAATAAAAAAATAATAATAATAAAATAAAATTTACAATGGGTTTGAGTAGACAGTTCTAAAAAAATACAACTTTGAAGAAACTCACTTCAAATATGAGGACATAGATGGTTAATAGTACTTTTAATTGCATTATTTTTAAAACTTAAACTTAAAATTTGGAAACATACACTGAATTATGTTTTTAGGGAATAGTTCAGTTTTTTTTTTAACTTAGAAGAATGTAAATAGAAAGACAGACCCCGCATACACCCCAACCGAGATCCACCCAGCAACCTGGTCTGTGGAGGATGCTGAATCAACCAAGCTATTTTTAGCATCTGAGGCTGACACATTCAGACCAACGGAGGTATCTTCAATACCCAAGGGCATGTTCAAACCAATTGAGCCACTGGCTAAGGAAGAATAAAAGGGAGAGAAGGGGGAGAGGAAAGGGGAGAGGCAGATGGTCCCTTCCCATATATGCCCCTACCAGAAATCGAATCCGGGATGTTGATATACCTGGTGATGCTCTCTTCACTGAGCCAACCAGCCAGGACTGACAATACATAAATTTTAATGTCTTAATGTAGTCAATGAAATAAGGTTCACACCCTGGGTTACTTTTGTTCCATTTTTTAATTTTGTATGCTTTGGATAAAAACCACTGGGGATGATATTAATCAGCATTATGGAAAGCCTAATTGGAGATTCTGTATTTTAGGACCTCTTTATATCAGTTTTTTTGTTGTTCTCAGCATTAATTTATATAGCCTTCTCTTTTCTCACTCTTAGAGCTAACCAATGCTTTATTTCCTGCAAAGCGTATTCTACAGCCTCCTCTCTCTGTAGAAGCAAGGATGGAATACTCAAATTACATCTATGCTCACTGCAGTAATTTTTACATTATTCAAGATATGAAAGCAACCTCGGTGTCCATTGATAAACATAAATGGCTAATAAGGAGGTGGTACATATATACAATGGAATATTATTTAGCTATAAAAACAAATAAAATCTTGCCATCTGTGACACGTATGCCGTCATATTATGCTAAGTGAAATAAATAATATAGAGAAAAATACTATATGATCTCACTTATATGTGGGTTCTAAAAAACAGAAATAAATCAACAAACAAAACAGAAACAAACTGATGGATACAGACAATAAACTGATAGTTGCCCAATGGGAGGAGGATAGGATATGGGTGAAAAAAGTAAAAGAGGTTAAGAAATATAAACTGTTAGTTATAAAATTAGTCACTGAGATGTCAAGTATAGCATACAGCATCCTTCAAATAATACTGTAGTTAACTGTTTATGGTACCAGATTGGTGCTAGACTTCTTATGGTGATCACTTCATAAGGTATATAAATGTTTAAAAGCTATGTTATATGCCTGAAACAGATATTGTGTGCCAACTCTAATTCAAAATAAATTTTAAATATATGCTGTGAAAATTTTTGAATACCCTAAATGTAAGTCATTATAAGCAATTTATACTAATATTTATCATTGAGTGGCTTTTATGTTTAAAATAATCACAAACAGCTAGCTATTAATATCACTATACAATGTATATAGTAATTTATTTACCTTGTTAATGCTTGTTTTATATCTATTTTTATTTTTATTTATTTATTTTTCTTCTTTTCCAAGTGAGAGGAGGGGCAATGGAGAGACAGACTTCCTCATGTGCCTGGATGGGGATTCACCCAGCAATCCCCATCTAGGATCAATGCTCTGCTCATCTGGGGCCATGCCCGCAAGTGAGCTATTTTTAGCACCTAAGGCAGAGGCTCCACAGCGTCATCCTTAGTGACTAGAAGCTGATGTGCTCACATCAATCGACCCATGGCTGCAGGAAGGAAAGAAGGGGGGAGGGGGAAATGGAGGGGTGAAGAAGCAGATGGTTGCTTCTCCTATGTGCCCTGAACAGGAATTGAATCAGGACATCCACATGCCGGGCTGATGCTCTACCACGGAGCCTACCAGTCAGGGCCTATTTCTATTATTTTAAATTGAATTGTATTGGGGTGACACTGGTTAACATAATTTTATAGGTTTTAGGTGCTCAATTTACAACACAGCTCTGTATACTACATTGTGTGTTCACTCCCTCAAGTCAAATCCTTGTCCACCACTATTTATACCCCATACACTCCTCCACATCCCCCACTCTTGCAGTCAACACATTAGATATTGAATCATATTCTGCTTGTCCTTAGAACTAATTTCTGTTTCACTTTCAAATAAAATCTGGCATTCAAGAAATTTGAACGCATAGTAAAAATATGTTCCTGAATTTTCTTTTATGTGACATTTCCATTCTAGATAAAAAATAAAATGTCCTACAAATAAGCAGTAGCTATTTTCTTGCCCAATACAGTTTTGAAATTGTTTGATAGTCGATGTGCCCCTTGTGTTTGTTCATCCAGAAATTTCATCTTAGTGTATATTTTTCCAAATACACAAAAGTAACCTATGATGGTTCGTTCAATACCTGCTAGTCAACTGAGTGATTGACTAGCATTGAAAAAGCATCTTGTGCATGGCTGTTTTGTTAAAAATGCATTTCCTTTGCATATGAAAAAAATTAGTTGAAACAAACCAACATTATTCAAATATATTTTTATTCAAGACTTTCTGCAGCAGACTTTATTTTTAATATTCCTAGACAAAGGGATGACAGTATAGCTAACAAAAACAGTTGTAATTCAGTTTTTCTGACTTATTCAGCTGTAACACTTATTTTAAAAGAAAATAACTAAGGTTTAGAAAGATTCCCCAAATCTTTTGTGAATTCCATTAGGCATGAAATAATTTTATCATTTATTCAGTGAAGTAAAACTATATAAAGATGAGAATTTGCTGAAGAAACAAAAAGTAAATATGTAAAAATTATCTTAGGAAGCTTCTAGAAATGTAAATATATTCCCAGTAGAATGCCAATAAAGTACTATGAGGTTTACCCACAATCACAACCAAATGAAGTCCCTCAGATACTTACTTGACCTAAACCTACTAATTGAAAACTGTTGGTTATTTTTACCCATTTTGTTTGCTTCTTTAGTCTTTTATGTATACACACAAAGCAGTGGAACTAGAATTAATTTACATAAGATAATTTTTTTCTTTAAAAAAAAAGCAGGAAATGACCATATGCTAATTAATATTAAGCCAAAGTGTTATTAAATTTTATGATATGTGAAAGCAAATAGTAAAAAGGTGTGGTGTTTGTGTGTACATGGGCGTGTGCATGCATGTACATGTAGATATGCCAGCAATTTTTTTCTATCAATTTAAGCTTAGAGAAGTATAAAAATCTCTCTCCATGGCGACCAGGAGTATAATATCACAGGATTTTAGAATCCACTATTTACTCATCCCTATCAATCATAAACAATCTATTATTATTATAAAAATATTGACAAAACCAACCTTGTTTATTATTTCACGAAGCTAAAGGCTACAAATGGCAGCCAATAAGAAATATAAATATAAATTTAGGTCATATCTAGTTTTAACTAAAAATGGTAACTTTTTCTCTGATAAGGGCTAATATAATTTTAGGTAAAATTTACTCAGCTATGTTCTTTAGCCAATACATGAATGAAAATACCTAAATTATCTGGAAAGGTGATAGCATGTCAATAGAATTGACAAATGATTTATTGCTGACCATATATATTATAAAATAAATATTAAAAATATAAACAATTCTGTATTAGAATGTATAACCTGTATAGAGAAGGTAATAATACCCTGTTAAACTTTATTTTCTTCCGAGAAAAATAAAATTGTCTACTAATGAGAAGGGGGATATCTTAGTATTTTGGCATTCATCAAGAAAAAAAGATTTCTAATATGTGAATTTTTAGAAGAAGCTTCTGGTTCATTTAGTTATAAAAATATTCAGGAATACAACATTAAATTTTTACCTCTATTAATATTAATATGTAGTACCCCAATTATAAATAATATTAATTATCAGTACTAGCTTATATTGGCATTGTATTTTCATGAATATCCTCAATAGGGATTAGGAAAGCTTTCTTATATTATGAAAATACAACACTTTTGTAGAAATTAAATACTCACTTCAATTAGGACACTGATCTCTATTATGTACTGAAGGTCTTAGAACCTTAATTAGCATTTCCTCAGAAATATAATTTCAAATATGACATAATATGCAAAAAAAATAAACTCCATAATTTTGCACAGTTTGAGGCTAAACATCTAATATTCTGATTTATGCAGTGTCATTTAATTTTTAGAAACGGATGGCTTTGTATATGTGGATGAGATGTCAGTATAAATAGCTATGGAAGGAAGAATGGTGGCAGTCTCTCTGTGTGACTGGTATTGTACAATAGTTACTCATGGCCTCTCTTATGGTAAAAGTGTCAATCACCATCTTCTCATAACATAAAATTTTAATAACACTAACTGACCAGGCAAATAAGGCATAGTAACATGACAATGTACTAAGTTAAACTCTGGCCAAATAAAACTTAAAGAACCAGATTATAAAAGTTAAATCAAGATAAAGGGTTTAATGCAGGGAATACATTACCAGATCTTCTAGTCTTGACCTCCAGATTCCTAAAATCACAGATACTACTGAACCCCATATACACTAGGTCTTTTCTTCTACATATATACTTACAATAAGGTTTAATTAATAAACTGGAAATGGTAAGAGGTTAACAATAATAAAATAAAACCATTATAACAGTATATTTTAGTAACAATTATGTGAATGTGGTCTCTCTGTCTCCAGTAACTTATATTTTTCAGTCTAAAGATCTTTCTGAATCTGTATAACCATTTCTTACTTGCAGTAGATGACTTGGTGTCACTATTTCAGGGCATCCCTTGCTCGAGTCATCACACAGGCTTACTGTTTTCTGGCATAACATGTTACCTTCAACTGGAGCATGTTTTCTATCATGCCTCCCATCCACAAATTAAATGCATTTTTAAAGTTTTTTTTTTTTTTTTTTTACAGAGGCAGAGAGTGAGTCAGAGAGAGGGATAGACAGGAACAGACAGACAGGAACAAAGAGAGATGAGAAGCATCAATCATTGGTTTTTCATTGTGCGTTGCAACACCTTAGTAGTTCATTGATTGCTTTCTCATATGTGCCTTGACCATGGGCCTTCAGAAGACCAAGTAACCCCTTGCTGGAGCCAGTGACTTTGGGTTCAAGCTGGTGGGCTTTTGCTCAAACCAGATGAGCCCGCACTCAAGCTGGCGACCTCGGGGTCTCGAACCTGGGTCCTCAGCATCCCAGTCTGATGCTCTATCCACGGCGCCACTGCCTGGTCAGGCTAAATGCATTTTTTAATCTCAATGAAGCACTTAATTATTACACATTTTGGCCATAACTTTTGCTATCTGAGGTGCAACAGCAAAACTAACATAAATTTCTTTTTCCTTCTTAAAAATTTCATGGGTAGAAGATTCATTCTTACCATACATCTTATCAGTCTTAGCAACTCATTATTTTGTTTTTGTTTACTTGAGAAATTTCACATTCTCTCTTAAAGAAAGCTCTTTATGGTTTCTCTTTGGCATATACATATGGATGTCAGCACTACTTTTGTACTTTGGGATCATTATTAATAAAATGAGAGTTATCTGAACACAAGCACTGTGATAGCATGACAGTTGATCTGATAACTAAGTGGGCTACTAATTAATTAAAGGAGGTTTATTTATACAGTGTAGATTAAGGGATAATTCATGCCTGAGGCAGGTTAGTACCAGATTTCATCATTGGGTACTCATAACACTGTCCAATTTGAAACATATCAATTATTTATTTTTGGAATTTTTCATTTAATATATTTGGACTGCAGTTGACCATGAGTATTTAAAACTGCAGAAATTGAAACTGTGACAGCTCCTAACAGACTGAACTGGGGTTGGGTTGTATTTGCAGGGATTTGGAATGGTGTTGGTGACAACTTGGACTTGGTGAACATGTTAAGGAGACTCCTCTTTTGTGGATTCTTGCTGTATTGGCCAAGAGTTTGCTTAAAGGCCTTATTCACTGTAAAAAAAAATAGAAGACTGGATAAAGAAGATGTGGCACATATACACTATGGTATACTACTCAGCCATAAGGAATGATGACATTGGATCATTTATAACAAAATGGTGGGATCTTGATAACATTATATGGAGTGAAATAAGTAAATCAGAAAAAAACAAGAACTGCATGATTCCACACATTGGTGGGACATAAAAACAAGACCAAGAGACATGGACAAGAGTGTGGTGGTAATGGGGGGTACGGAAGGAAAGAGAGTGGGAGGGGGAGGGGCACAAAGAAAACTAGATAGAAGGTGACAGAGGACAATCTGACTTCGGGTGATGGGTATGCAACATAATTGAATGACAAGACAACCTGGACATGTTTTCTTTGAATATATGTACCCTGATTTATTGATGTCACCCCATTAAAATTAATAAAAAAATACTACAACCACTGTATAAGATGCACCCAGTTTTCAAACCTTAGATTTTTCAGAAAAATGTGCATCTTATACATGGGGAAATACGATAAAAAAAAGAGAAAGAAACTGTGGATAAGGAAAGGGAGGAGGTGATGACTGTATTAGAAATGGAATAGAAGTAATAAAAATGAATTAAATACATTTCTGTATTTCAAAACTGATGTTTAAATAAAATGTTTGTTATCAATGAAATTATTTGTATTTTTATATTTTTAAAATTATTAAAATACTTTGATATTAAGAGTTATGGCTTGATATTAAAAGTTATAGTTTTATCAAAGTTTAGAAGAATATTATTAAATGATTTTGTGATCAATGTTTCAAATTTGGAATAAGTCATTTATAAAAAGTTGCAGAGTTGGAGACTCCAAGATGGCAGCAGAGTAAGCAGACACACAGACTGCCACCTCCCACAACCAAACTGGATTACAAATTAATTTAAGAACAACATAATGAAAAACCAACTTTGGACTAAAAGAACCGGACTTGAAAACCAAGGAGCACAGAAGAATTCACAGTGAGCCTGGTACAAAGTGCAGGGGCATAGTGGGGGCTCCTGTGCTCCCAGGAGCTAGGGAAGGCTGAGGCTGAGGGTCCAGAAGGAGAGAGACCCTGACAGGTAGGGGTCCTCAGTCCCAGGACCGGAGCCCCAACCTAGAAACGCAGGGACTGGAGGGGACACCCTGACAGCATTGAGTGGGGAGAAGAATGACAGTTTTGTCTGTGGGAAGCAGCTGGCAAAAGAAAGTGCAGCCTTAAAGGGCCAGCACAGAAAATATCACACACAACCACTTGCCTGGGGCTCTGGGGGTGAGGAGGACTGATAGGACTGGTCTTGCATGAGAAGAGTGGGGAGATCGAGACACAGGGACATAAATGGTGACAGGGAGAAGAAAACCTGAACTAAGACATTTCACAGTGCCGAGGCAGCCATAGTTGTGGAAAAGGTTGCACCCTAAGTCCTGCACAAGCCTAACGTGGAAATAGTTGACCCACCTCCAAAAAGCTCTCCAGCTCCAACAAGCATGAAAGGTTATTCAGAAAAGAGAAAGTAAAGTGAAGGAGCAGTGACTCAGGATTCTGGGGAGACTACAGCTACACCCCCTCTTCATAGGGAGAATGCACTCCGCCCCCGAAGAATCACTGGGCAGACTATGCCTTCAGGCTCTCAGAAGTCACACTCACCACATTTCTGGATAGAGTTTCAACTGGAGGAAAAAAAAAACAAGATATACCCACTTCCTCCCTCCTAAACACAGAAGCTCCCTGCTGGGATCAGCAAACATAGAGGCTCCCTGCTGGAATCAGCAAACAAAGATCAGGGCAGGAGGGAAGTTAAGACTCTTAAGCAGCTCTACTAGTTAAAGAGAATTAAAATCTGAGCAACCAGCTGAGGCTTAGGGATAAGTCCTGGAGGAAGAGCCACATTCCATAAACCAACCTCAGATTCACAACTATAACAAGCTTGCAAACCTCACACAGAAAGAATGGGAAGACAGAGAAATGTAAACTATATGAATCAACAAGAAAAATCCCCAGAAAAAGGATCAAATGAGATGGAAGTAACAAAATTACCAGATGTAGAATTGAAAAAAATGATTGGTAGGATGCTTAAGGATCTCAGAGTTACAATGGATGGACTTAATGAGCACCTAAACAAAGAAATTGCAAGCATCAAAAAGGACACTGAAATCATAAAAAAAAAAAGAACCAATCATAAATGGCAATTAAAGGCCCTGGCTGGTTGGCTCAGCAGTAGAGCATCGGTCTGGCGAGCAGAAGTCCCAGGTTTGATTCCTGGCCAGGGCACACAGGAGAAGCACCCATCTGCTTCTCCACCCCTACCCCTCTCCTTCCTCTCTGTCTCTCTCTTCTCCTCCCACAGCCGAGGCTCCATTGGAGCAAAGATGGCCCGGGCACTGAGGATGGCTCTGTGGCCTCTGCCTCAGGCGCTAAAATGGCTCTGGATGCAACAGAGTGACGCCCCAGATGGGCAGAGCATCGCCCCCTGGTGGACATGCTGGTGGATCCCGGTCGGGCGCATGTGGGAGTCTGTCTGATTGCCTCCCTGTTTCCAGCTTCAGAAAAATGAAAAAAAAAAAAAAAAAAAAGAAATGGCAATTAAAATATCAAAATGATGACTACACTAGAAGGAATAAACAGCAAGCAAATGAAGCAGAGAATTGAATCAACAAATTAGAGGAAAAAATAAATAAAAACACAGAAACAGAGCAGCATAAAAAAAAGAGGCTCAAATAGTCTGAGGAAACTATAAGAGAACTTTGTGATAATATGAAGAGAAATAACATTTGCATCATAGGGGTTACTGAAGGAGAAGAGAAAGAACAAGGGATAGAAAACCTGTTTGAAGAAATCATAGCTGAAAACTTTCCTAAATTGGTGAAGGAAAAAGTCACACAAGTTCAAGAAGCACAGAGAGTCCCGATAAAGCAAAACCCAATGAGGCCTACATCAAGACACATCATAATTAAAACACCAAAGTTAAGAGATAAAGAAAAAATACTAAAAGCAGCAAGAGAAAAGAAGTCAATTACTTATAGAGGAGCCCTCATAAGGATGACATCAAAATTTTCAACAGAAACACTTGAGGCCAGAAGAGAATGGCGATAAATATTCAAAGTAATGTAAAACAAGAGCTTACAACCAAGACCTCATAATCCAGAAAGAATATCATTTAAAATTGAAGGAGAAATGAAAAGCTTCCCAGGAAAAAAACAAACAAACAAAAAAACCAAAAACCTCAAGGAATTCATTACAACCAAACCAGTATTGTAGGAAATGTTAAGGGGCTTGCTGTAGAAAGAGTAAAGAAAAAAATCAAGAAAAAGGATTATAGATCTAAAGCATAAAATGGTAATAAACAACTACATCTCAATAATAACCTTAAATGTAAATGGACTAAATGCTCTAATCAAAAGACATAGGGTAGCTGCATAGATAAGAAAACAGGACCCATACATATGCTGCCTATAAGAGACCCACCTCAGAACAAAAATACACATAGAATGAAAGTAAAGGGATGGGAAAAATATTTCACACAAATAAAAAGGAAGAAAAAGCTCAGGTAGCAATACTAATATCTGACAAAATAAACTTTAAAACAAAGGCTATAGTAAGAGATAAATAAGATCACTAAATAATGATAAAAGAAGCATTACAACAGGAAGATATAACTATTATAAGTATATATGCACCTAATGTAGGAGCACCTAAATATATAAAACAGATATGGATGGACAAAAAGGGTGAAATCAACAGCAACACTATAAGAGCAGGGGATTTTAATATCCCACTAACATCAATGGATAGAACCCTCAGGCAGAAAATTAACAAAGAAACAGTGGCCTTAAATGACACACTAGATCACCTGGATTTAATATATATCTTTGGAACCTTTTATCCCAAAGCCGCAGAATATACATTCTTTTTAAGTGCTCACAGTACATTCTTTAGGCTAGAACACATGTTAAGACACAAAACAAGTCTTAATAAATTTAAGAAGATTGAAATCATATCAAGCACCTTCTCTGACCACAATAGCATAAAACTAGTAATCAACTACAATAGAAAAACTGAAAAACATTCAAACACTTGGAGACTAAATAGTATGCTATTAAATAATGAATGGGTTAACCATGAGATCAAGAAAAAAAAAATAAAACCTCCTTGAAACAAATGAAAATGAACATACAACACCTCAAAATTTATGGGACATAGCAAAAGCAGTCCTGATAGGGAAGTTCATAGCATTACAGGCATACCTCAAGAAGCAAGAAAAAGCTCAAAATAACAGCTTAACCCTACATCTAGAAGAACTAGGAAAAGAACAGCAAGTAAAGCCTAGAGAAAGTAGAAGGAAGGAAATAATAAATATCAGAGTGGAAATAAATGATATAGAGGCAAAAAAAAATACTGAAAATCAATAAAACCAAGAGATGGTTCTTTAAAAAGGTAAACAAAATCAAGGAACCTTTAACCAGACTCACCAAGAAAAAAAATTAAGGGCTCAAATAAATAAAATTAGAAATAAGAGAGGAGAAGTAAAAACTGACACAGCAGAAATGCAAAGGATTGTAGAAAAATACTATGAGGAACTATATGCTCAAAAATGGGACAACCTCAATGAAATGGATAAATTCCTTGAAATATGTAATTATTCAAAAATCAATCTGGAAGAATCAGAAAACCTAAACAAACAGATTACACCAAAAGAGATTGAAAAAGTTATCAAAAAATTCCCAACAAATAAAAGTCCTGGGCCTGATGGAGTCACAAGCAATTTTTACCGAATATTCAAAGAAGAACTAACTCCTATCCTTCTCAAACTATTTCAAAAAATTCAAGAGGAGGAAAAACTTTCAAACTCCTTTTCTGAAGTGAATGTAATCCTCATTCCAAAACCAGGTAAAGACATTACAAATAAATAAAACTATAGGCCAATATCCCTGATGAACTTAGATGCTAAAATTCTCAACAAAATATTAGCATACTGGATCCAGCAATACACAAAATAATTACACACCTTGATCAAGTGGGATTTATTCTAGGGACACAAGGCTGGTACAATATTTAGAAATCAATCAACCTGATTCACCACATAAAAGAAAGGAAGGATAAAAACCACATGATGATAATATCGATAGATGCAGAAGAAGCATTTGATAAAATCCAGTACCCATTTATGATCAAAACTCTCGGCAAAGTGGGAATAGAGGGAACACACCACAACATGATAAAGGCCATCTATGACAAACCCACAGCCAACATCATACTCAACGGGCAAAAACTAAAAGTAATTCCCTTAAGAACAGGAACAAGGCAGGGGTGCCCCCTTTCGCTACTCTTATTCAACATAGTTCTGGAAGTCCTAGTTATAGCAATTAGACAACAAGAAGAAATAAAACGCATCCAAATTGAAAAATAAAAAGTAAAACTTTCATTATTTGCTGATGACTTGATACTGTACATAGAAAACCCTAAAGTCTAGTAAAAAAAAAACTACTGGAACTGATAAATGAATTCAGCAAGGTGGCAGGTTATAAAATCAATATCCAGATATCAGTGGCATTTATATCCACCAACAATGAACTGTCCAAAAGAGAAATTAAGAAAACAATCCCTTCACTATTACAACAACAACAAAAAATAAAGTACCTAGGAGTAAATTTAACCAAGAAGATTAAAGACCTGTACTCGGAAAATTATAAAACATTGGTAAATCAAATAAAGGAATATACAAATAAGTGAAGCATATACTGTGTTCATAGATAGGAAAAATAAACATCATTAAAATGTCTATATTACTCAAAGCAATCTATAAATTCAATGCAATTCCTATTAAAATATGTTATATTTCAAAGATCTAGAACAAATATTCCAAAAATTTATATGGAACCAAAAAAGAACATGAATAACAACAGCAATGTTGAAAAAGAAAAATAAAGCGGGTAAAAATTCCTGATATTCAGTTATACTACAAGGCTGTTGTACTCAAAACAGCTTGGTACTGGCATAAGAACAGGCATACAGATCAATAGAACAGCATAGAGAACCCAGAAATAAACTCACACCTTTGTTGTCAACTGATATTTGACAAAGAATGTAAGAGCATACAATGGAGTACAGACAGTCTCTTCAACAAATGGTGCTGGGAAAATTGGACAAATATATGCAAAAAAATGAAACTAGACCACCAACTTACACCATTTACAAAAATAAACTCAAAATGGATAAAAAAAACTTGAATGTAAGTTGTGAAACCATGATCATCTTGGAAGAAACATAAGAAGTAAGCTCTCCGACTTTTCTCACAGCCGTAGATTTGCTGATTTAACTCCATGGGTAAGTGAAATAAAGGACAGGATGAATAAATGGAACTATATCAAACTAAAAAGCTTTTGTACAGCAAAAGTCAACATGAACAAAATAAAAAGATAAATCACACAATGGGCGAACTTATTTGCCAACACATCCAATAAGGGGTTAATAACCAAAATCTACAAAGAAATTGTAAAACTCAATACCAGGAAAGTCAACAATCTAATCAAAAACTGGGCAAAAGAGCTGAATAGACACTTCTCTAAAGAGGACATACAGATGGCTAACAGGCATATAAAAAAATGTTCAACATCACTAATCATTAGAGAAATGCAAATTAAAACCATAATGAAATACCACATCACACCTGTCAGAATGGCACTCATTAACAAAATAACACATAACAAGTGCTTGCGAGGGTGTAAGAGAAAAGAGAACCCTCCTATACTACTGGTGGGAATGCAGACTGGTGCAGCCACTGTGGAAAACAACATGGAAATTCCTTAAAAAATTAAAAATAGAACTGCCTTTGATCCAGCTCTCCCACTTCTAGGAATATATCCTAAGAATAACAAATCACCAACTCAAAAGAAAAAATGCACCCCCATTTTTCTTGCAGCATTGTTTACAATAGCCAAGATCTGGAAATAGCCCAAGTGTCCATCAGTAGATGAGTAGATCAAAAAGCAGTGGTACATATACATAATGGAATACTACGTGACCACGAAAAAGAAGGAAATCTTATCCTTTGCCGCAACTTGGATGGACCTGGAGTCTATTATGCTAAGCAAAATTAGCCAGAAAAAGAAAAATATCATAACTTCACTCATATGAGGTATCCAATGAACAATGAGAACTGAGGAACTGAAGAAAGGCAGAGAAAGGGTCAAAGAGTCCAGAGGGAAAGGGGAAGAGAGGAGGGGATCAAAGAAAGGGAAGATATTAGTGAAAGTATATAAACATAACGCACAGAGATAGAGGACAGGATAGTAAATTATGGAGGAAAAATGGAAGGTGGTGGGAAAGGGGGCAAAAGGGGTATCAAGGAGAACAAAGGGGGAGGGAGGGAAATATATTCAGGGGTATACTTGTAACTATGCAAACACAACAAATTAAAATCAATAAAAAAATAAAAAAAGAAGCAACCAGTGAGCAAACAACTAAGTGAAACAACAACAACAACAACAAAAGGAGATGGCCAGCCCTGGCCGGTTGGCTCAGTGGTAGAGCGTCGGCCTGGCGTGCGGAGGACCCGGGTTCGATTCCCGGCCAGGGCACACAGGAGAAGCGCCCATTTGCTTCTCCACCTCTCCGCCGCGCTTTCCTCTCTGTCTCTCTCTTCCCCTCCCGCAGCCGAGGCTCCATTGGAGCAAAGATGGCCCAGGCACTGGGGATGGCTCTGTGGCCTCTGCCTCAGGTGCTAGAGTGGCTCTGGTCGCAACATGGCGACGCCCAGGATGGACAGAGCATCGCCCCCTCGTGGGCGTGCCGGGTGGATCCCGGTCGGGCGCTTGCGGGAGTCTGTCTGACTGTCTCTCCCTGTTTCCAGCTTCAGAAAAAAAAAAAAAAAAAAAAAAAAGGAGATGGCCAACAAATTATAAGAAGGTACTCAACATCATTAGTATCAGTAAAATAAAATTAAAACCAAATAAGCTATTGGTACTTAGCTTACTGATGGTACCCCCTACTAGAAAATCTAATATTAAATAAACTAACAATACAAATGGTAGTTAAAATATTAGAATATATAAATGATTTCATATTTTTTTAGTCATAGTGTGTTTTGGTTGTAACTTTTGGAAAGAATTTGACTCAATCTTCCTAATTTGAGTATTTGATTTAGCATTTCTACTTTTGAGTTATATCCAACAAATATGTGTACACATGTGTATCAAAAGATATGTTCAAGTATATTCATAGAAACATTACTCATAGTAATTCTACACTGAAAGCAGCTCAAATGTCTACTAGAAGAAATAAATGAAGTGTGATATATATATATACATATATATGTATATTATGAAACACTACATCACAATTGAAAATAAATGAATTACTGTAGCATTCAATAGCATGGGGGGGATTCTCATAAAAAGAGTGATAAATAAATGAATCCAGGAACAAAAAACTATTTGTATATTTCTATTAATATAAAGCTTAATAATAAGCCTATAAAATTTTGTTAGAAGTCAGAATAATTGAAAATTGGACACGAAGATTGGTAATTATGAGGCAACATGAAATGAGCCCCTTGACTGCTCAGAATATTCTGGTCATATCCTACATGGAAGTTGCTCAAATTTTTTTTACATTGCAGTGATTAGTGTGTGGATAATTGTACACTTTTGTGCATGTGTGCTATATTTCTAAAATATTTTCAATTATAGAAAGTGCTCTGATTTGAAATAATAAGGCTCTTATAAGGGTTCAGAAGCTGTGGGTTGCAACATAATGATTAATTATATCATTATACAATTTTATTTCTTCCCTTATATTTGTAAGTTAGGTTCAAGTATATCAAATGATTTCCTGAAAGTATAATACAGTCAGTAATTTTTTGCTACATTTTGATATGTAATACTCATTGCAAAGAAAACATTTATATTCAATGGACAACTAATTAATATCAGGAAGCTTTGTTTATAATTTTATTATTCTAGAATGAGTAGTTTCTCTCTTCTACCCACTCAAAAAGAAAATTCGTGTGTCTAATTGATCAGTTAATTTTCTGCTTACACTGGCCATAAGCAGTTGCCTTTACATCAATGCATATCTATGATTCCATGTATGTGACCACAAAGCTTGCATAGCTATTATAGACTAGTAGTCATCTAGAAAACTCTTTCAGGACTCACAGCCTTATTGTGCAATACAAAAATCTGATCTACTTTGTTTCATAGTAATATACAAACCTAGAGATTATAGAAATCTAAACATGCATTAATAGTTTCAGCTGCATGTCCTCAAAAACCAGAAAATTCATACATGTAATGCTGCAATATCAACTTTGACTTCTGTCACATAATTATTTATTTATTCTTTCTTAAACTGCACTTCCTTTACCCCTTCTTACATAAAGCTTACTTATTCTTTTAAAATAGTCACTACACATTAATTCTCTTTAGGTGAAATAGTAAAAGTTTTTCTTTTGTAAACAAAATATATAGAAACAAATATTAGCTAAAGTCATCTTTGATGTTGCTTTCTGCAAAGAAAAATGATTATATAGTTGATATCTCATTAATAAATAAACATATGATAAATATACTACACATGATACGTAAATTTTCTTATGAAATATATTATTGCTGAAAAGCAAATGAACTGCTACAAAGTTGTCATTGTAAAATAATTCTGATATCACAGTGTTCCCATCAAAATCTTGACCATCATACTATAACCTCTTAATGTAAGCATAGTACAATGACAAATTCTCTAGAATAACTGAAAGATTAACATAGTCTGGTTGTATAACCAGGAAAAAGTCAAATTTCTATAGTCAGAGAAAGTCTGTTTCTACTAATGATAGTATATTTACTTTGTATAAACAAAACACATAATTCATATGGAACATGTCATTTAAAAAATCCTTTACTCACCTCTTTCAGAAATTTCAATGAGATTTTAACATCAACGTGAGCCCAGGAAAACCAAGTAGAACATCTGCGAGAACATATATTGTTGGGTTCTCAAAGAGTTACTACAAATAAATAAATACACAAACAAAGAAATAAAAAAGAAACAGCATTACTCTTTGAATAATATTATATTCTTCAACAAAATATTTCTTCTTAGCTAAAACAATGAAATGACTTTTAACATAAACAAATTTTTTAAATACCCAGGGTTTTTTTTTTTCTTTTTTGGCTATTATACATCTTAAAGGAAAGATTAAAAATGCTCCAAATTCCATTTTTCATAATTTCTCTGAAGGATTGACCTCAGGTAGTCTTGCTCTCTCCTATATTTTCATTTGTTCCTTATTATTTGGTCATTCATACCAGTACACTGACACTTTCTCTTCTTGAAAAAAATAAAACAAAGCATACTAAAAGTTTCTTTTATTTTCACTCTCTTCATTTCCACATCTTCTCTAGTTACACATAAACCTCTCAAATATAGGGTCAACATACATTTCCACTTCTTCCTTACTTTCCTGATCACTTTCAGATAAAGAATAACGTCTCTACCTTTCCACCTCTCCCCACAATTTTACTTTCAAATTTGTTTTATATCTGCACCTTGGCATTTTTCAAGTCCCTGTGCCAAACTCCAAAGATTGCCACCATCTGTGTTTTAATCTTGAAAAAATATTACATACCTCCTTACCTACACCATCAATAAGCCCTTGTGCTTGTTTATTTTCTATGAGAATTGAAATCCATAATAAGCTTAATTAAATACATTGTTTTAGAAATCCACTGATTTTTGTGTTACAAACAGTACTTCTTGTTTTCTAGGTCAATGAGTGTATTATCTTGAATTTACTTTTCATTAAATATTTGCTGATATTCAATTTTGTTTTGTTCACATACTTGCTAAATAAACTTCCCAAGAATGATGGATGCCCAAAACTCTGAGTTTCTCTACATGTTTGAGAAAGCTCATTATAAACCTGAGTGCTTATAGGTTTTTAACTTAAAAAATAAGTTTCCTTCATAATACCTAAAACTGTATTGCAGCATCCATTCTATTCAAGCATCCAATATTGATGGTTGTCTAATTGAATATCAGCTGGATTCTTGTACCCTTTTTAGGTGACCTACTTTCCTTCCCGGAAATATTTAATTGTTTTTGCCTTGACTCCTTCTCTGAAAATTCTATCCATCCTTTAGCCCAATAATTTTTATTCTATTATTTAATCTCTCAGATGTATTTGTCAGAATTTAGCACTATAGTCTTCTTGAAACATTCTATCTATTTTCTCTTAAGTTGACCTATTCCATTCAGATAATGGAAGTATCAAGTCCACAAACCCTAAAGTATTTATGCCTCTTCATTTCTGTGGAACCTCATGAAACAATCTTGAAAATGACATTTAGTAGTAAGATAGTATTGCTCATTGCCATATCTTGGAAAAAGAGCCAGAAATCATTTGCATAAAAATGCTTGAGAATCTTTCCCAGGGGGGATTAACATCAAATCAAGATGTGATTTTTTCCTAGAATGTCATTAATTTTTTTTTTATCACCTGAGCTTCCCAGTTAGTCTTGGCAGTTCTATCACAAAGGCGTTGCTTAATTTTTAAGAAGTGACCTCATTGTCTCTTTTTTTTATTTCTTAGTTTGTTTAAATTTTTTTTGGGGGGCGCCAGTTTTATAATCACAGTAAAATTTAGTAGGAAAAAAGAGTTTCCACACACCACCTGCTCCAAGACTGGCATAACCACCCTCATTATCAACATCCCTCATCAGAAAGGTAGGAGTTGATGAACTTACATTGATACATCATAATCACCCAAAGCCAACAGTTTAAATTATGCTTCACTCTTGTTATCTTGCTTTTATGGTTTTGGATAAAAATATAATAACATTTATCCATAATTATAACATCAGACAAAGTTAGTTTCACTGTTCTAAAAATCTTTGCCTCCCCCCTTACCCTCCCTTGACTCTTGGCTAACACTAATCTTTTCACTATCTCCATAGTTTTGTCTTTTACAGAATGTCAGAATCATATACTATGTAGCCTTTTTAGAATAGCTTCTTTCATTTAGTAATGTCGATTTAAGCTTCCTCCATGTCTTTGCATACTTGATAGGTAATTTCTTTCTAGGGTTGACTAATACTGCATTGTCTAGATATATCACAGTTTATATACCCAATCACCTACTGAAGGACAATTAATTCGAGTTCCCATTACTCCACATTTGGTGTTGTCATTGACCTGGGTTTGGCCATTCTAATAAGGTCTGATTTCTATTTTTCTGAAAACATAATGTGGAGCATATTTTCATATGCTTATATGATTACATATATTTCTTTCAAAAGTGAGGTATCTGTTAAGATCTTCACCTCATTTTTTAATCAGTTGTTGGTTTACTTATTATTGAGCTTTAAGAGTTCTTTGCATATTTTGATAAATAGCTGCCTGCCTTGCAAATATTTTCTCCCAATCTGTAGCAGGATATCTTATTCTGTTAACATTGTATTTTGTAAAGCAAAGTTAACTTTATTGAAGTCCAGCTTCTTTCATAAACCTGTTATTTCTTTCATGGATCATGCCTTTCATTTGTATCTAAAAAGTCACTGTTATACCATGGTCATCTAGATTTTGTCTTATGTTATCTTTAGAATTTTTAATAGTTTGTATTTTAGATTTAGGTTTATAATTTATTTTGAATTAATGTTTGTGAGGTGTAAAATCTATGCTTATATTCATTTTTTTGTATGAGGTTGTCCAGTTTTTCCAGATTGTTGAAGAGGTATTCTTTACTCCATTGTATTATCTGACCTTTTTAAAGATCAGTTGACTATATTTATGATGGTTTACTTCTGAAATCTCTTTTTTCATTATAACTTTTTTCTTTTTATTAAATTTATTGAGGTAGCATTGGTTAATAAGATACATAGATTTCAAGAATACATTGCTATGATACATGATCTTATTATTGCACTGTGTGCCCAATAAATACCCAAAGTCATATTATGTTTCATCATCATATATTTGACCCCATTTATAATTTACTATCCTCCTTGCACCCCTTCCCTCTGGTAACAATCAATCACACTGTTGTCTGTATCTGTAAATTTTAGTTTCATTTTTATTATTTGTTCATTTGTTTCTTTCATGTTTATATCTCACATATGAGTGAAGTCATATGTTCTTAACTTTTTCTCTCTGACTTATTTTGCTCAGCTTGGTACTCTAAAGGTCTATACATGTTGTTTCAAATGGCAGTATTTCATCTTTTCTTATGGTTGTATTCCATTATATGAGTGTGTGTGTATCTTTATTCAATTATCTACCCCATAAATTTGAAAACATTTATTCACAAAGACATACACACCTTTGCACCCCTCTGTTCATTACAGCATTATTCACAGTGACCAAGACATGGAAACAACTTAAGTGTTTTTTGATAGATTAATTCTCTCTCTTTTGTTTCATGATCTATCTCTCTGTTCTGTTGCTAATACAACAATGTCTTGATTACTGTAATTCTTATATTAAGTTGGAAGTCAGATAGCATCAGATTTCCAACTTTGCTCTTTTGCAATTATTAGGTTGGCTCTTCTGGGTCTTTCTTTTATCTTTTCAATATCTACAAAATATCTTGCTGGGATTTTAATTGGGACTCCATTGAATATATAGACTAAGTTGGAAAGAAGTGACATCTTAACAATATTGGGTCCTCCTATACATAAATATAGAATATTTGTCCGTGTCTTTATTTCTTCTTTGATTTTATTCACTAGAGTTTTGCAGTTTTCTTCATATTGATCTTATACATATTTTGTTATATTTGTGTCTGTCTTATTTTTGAGTACTAATGTAAATGGCATTGTGTTTTTCATTTCAAATTTCACTTGTTCACTGATGGTATATAGAAAAGCAATTGACTTTTATATATTAACCAATCTAGCTATAATCACTTAGTTCCAGAAGAGTTTGCTATTGGTGGTGTTGCTGGCTTGGTCAAATCTTTCAGATTTCCTACATAGACAATCATGTTATCTGTTAACCAAAGATTTTCTTTTCTTCTTCCCAATCTGAATATTTATTTATTTATTTATTTATTGCCTTTTACATTAGCTATAACTTTCAGAATGATGTTAAAAAGAAATGGCAAGAAGGGACATTGTTGCTTTGTTACTGATCTCAGTGGGAAAGCTTGGAATCTCTCACTCTTTATTAGCTATTTTCTGTATTTATTTTCATCAAGTAGATGGAGTTCTCCTCTACTCATGCTTTACTCATTGCTTTTTATCATGAATGGGAATTGAATTTTGACAGATGATTTTCTGCATCTATTGATATAATCATGTGGTTTTTCTTTAGCTTGTTCATGTGAAGGGTTACATTAACTGACTTTCAAGTGTTTAACCAGTCTCACAAACCTGTGAATTATCCCGCTTGTGTATGGTTTTTATACATTGTTGAATTATTTGCTAATATTTTGTTGAGGATTTTCCCATCTATGTATTTGAAAGATATTGGTCTATATTTTTCTTTTCTGCGATGTATTTGGTTTTGTTTTTAAGATAATCTGGTCTTGTAGAATGTGTTAAAAAATTCCTTCTATTACTATACTCTGAAAGAGATTGTAGAGAACTGGTAAATTTCTTTCTTAAATATTTAATAGATTAACCAATGAACATACTGGGCCTGATGCTTCTGTTTAGAAATGTCAGTTGTTCATTCAATTTGTTTATTAGATATAGACTTATTCTGATTTAAATTTTTTTGTGACAAACTGTATTTTTCAAAGAATTAAAATACTTTATCTATATTTCAAAATTTGAGGCAGAGAGTTGTGTGTAGGATTCTTTTATTATCTTATCAAAGTCCATAGGATCAATAACAATAACCCTCTTCCATTTCTGATATTAGTAATTTGAGTCATCTTTTTTCCTTCATTAGCCTGGCTAGAGGCTTTTTATTTTAATTATATTCCAAATAATAGGCTTTTGGTGTCACTGATCTTTTTCAATTAATTTCTAGTTTAATATTTTGTCAATTTCTGTTCTAATTTATATTATTTTTTTTTCTGCTTACTTTGGATTTAATGTCCTTTATCTTCCTAGTTTTCTTCAGTGAAAACTTACATAATTAGTTTTATATCTTTTTTTCTTTTCTGTAATATGTATTCAGTGATATAAATTGCCCTCTCAGTACTGCTGTCACTATATAACACAAAGATTGGTGTTGTGGTTTCATATTCAATTAGTATAAAATGTGTCATTTAGAATTATGTTGTTTAATCTGCATATATTGTGGGATTTTTCAGTTATCTTTGTATTATTGATGTCCACTTTAATTCTATTGTGGTCCAAGTGCAAACATTGTCTGATTTCTATTCTTTTAAATTTGTTAAGGTGTGTATTACAGCACAATACATAGTTTATTGGCGAATCTTCTATGTGAGATTGAGAAGAATGTGTATGCTGCTGTTGTTAAATGAAGCACAATATAGATGTCTATTATTCCCAGCTGATTGATTGTGCTATTGAGTTCAACTATGTCCTTAGTGATTTTCTGCCTGATAGCTCTGTCCATGTCTGACAGAGTTGAATTCTCCAGCTATAATAGTGGCTACATTCATTTCTTTCTGCAAGTATATTATTTTTGCCTCACATATTTTGATTCTCTGTTGTTAGGATATTTACTATAAGGTATGTTATATCGTTTTGAAGAATTGATCCCTTTGTCATTATGTAATATCCTTGTTTGTTCCTAAAATTTTTCCTTGATTTGAAGTCTGCTTTCTTTAAAATTAATATAGGTATTTCTGCTCTCTTTGGATTAGTGTTATCATGGTATATTATTCTTCATTCATTTTTTTTAAACTATATGTCAATATATCTAAAGTCAGTTACATTAACTGTCTCAGTGCTTTTTGATATCTTGCACAGATGGAAAACACAGAAAGTTTCATGCTCAGAATTTCTTAGGACATTCTATGGACTGAAAGGTTAATGTTTTCTAATTATAGCTGTGATTTAACTGACAAAAAACAACAACCCATCAGATTTCTGTTAAAGAATCTTTGCTTAGGTTTACCCAAAATCAAGCCCTGAGACAATAAATTCTTTATTTAGTTCTTGAGCCTAAGAAACACTGACTGGAAAGGAAGAAGTGAAATGTGTAAATATGACGATAATTGTGTTATCAAGTAAATTACCATAGAGAGTAATTGGAACCTAATTAGAACTGGAGAACTCTGCAAGCCAATGAAGGATATGAAATCAGTAGTAATGAAAGTGCTTCTATGTTTACATATTCCATTCAGCCATAGGATGGGGCTGCTTTTCTGAAGAATAGCTTTCTCAGTACTTTAGGCCTTTTTGTGGGCCAAGTTGTCTTTGGGAGTTGACATATGTTTTGCCCATGAGGAAAAAGAGAAGCTATAGGTACTGGTAGCTGGGACTCTGATTGTTTTATGGATGGCAAGGGAACCAGCAACATTTATTATACACAAGGATTAAGACAGACTTACAAAATGATGAGAGCTCAACACAAAGAACAGGGAAGATCTTGACTCTATTAATAATTCCTGCTTCTCAAATAGCTCATATTCTTTGACTTTTGTGACACCAGTTCTGCTTACCCTGTTTTTTTCTTTGGTCACAAAGTTTTTGTGCATTCAATAAATCTTCTATTCATCCTGTGAGTATTGTTTTCTCTCACTGCCGCAGATTCTCTTAATATCATTCAATATACTACACTGAGAGAAGATAATAATTTGTATTGTTTTAAGATTTATTTGTGTATCAGTAGATTTACTAAAAAGATCTTTTCTCCTGAAATCTAGACCCATATGTCCAAAACACCTACTCTGAATTTAATATGTTGTTATCCTCTTCAACTCTAAAGTCATTATATTAAAACAAACATACTGTAAAGCCAGTATCTAAGGCCAGGGCTACTATCACAGCAGCCTGGCCCATGCAGGTTCTCATTGGATTCGGACTGTCGGTAAAGAAACAATGGAGCCAAGAACTGATGGTTCAACACCTTTAATCCTAGCTTGCACCCGGCGGGCAAGTAAAAACATACACTGGGCTCCAAAACCCACTCACATTCAGTGCTCACAAAGCTACTGACTTATCCAAGTTTCCTAGAATCAAAGGTTTCTAACTCGCCAGACTTATTCACCTCTGTTCCCCATCTCCTTCCTTCTCCCTGCACAAACTCTGCATAAACTGGCTTCTCACTCAACACTCCGCCATCTTGGCTGCTTCTCCTGGCCTCTTCCATGTGGCCTTTCTCTGCTCTCTGCTCTCTAATGCTAATCTCAGGAACCAAGAGAGCAAGCTCCTGTTCTGCCCCCATTTTATAGTGTAAGAAATCCAAACCTTTAATCCAATATACAAAATAGAGAAGTCTCTAATACATAGTCACTTATCTGGGGCATGATGGGATTGCACCACCCCACTTCAAAAGGGGTGGGAAAGGCTTAGTCCTAAAACCAAGCCCCAGGCTACAAGGATTCTGCCTGCCCACAGCCCTGCCCCAACACACATTAATATCACCTGGGTGATAGCCTCCACATGGGCAGCACTATCTTTAACAAAGTGAGCATAATATATTTTATCCGCCCAACACATACCATTTTAGAAATTTCCAATTCAATACATATAGGGTTTCTAGATAAAACGTAAAACACAGTTAAATTCGAATCTCAGAGAAAAAAATAAATAATTTTGTATATGTTTAGATTGACCATAAGGCATACTCACACTAAAAACATTTATTCATTTTTACTGAAATTCAATTTAACTGTATGTGATGTATTTTTTTAATAATCAGGTGTTATAGTAATATAATGTAGTAATTAAATATATATAAATGTAAAACATATGGAAGATATATAAAAGTAATTAAGATATAATATTAAAATTAGTTAAGGAAATTAAATAAAGTTATGCCGTCTGGATAGGAATTAAGATAGTGTGTGCAGATGTGGTAAACAGACTCTGACTTTCCAGCAGGGCCCAGTTAGTGTGTGTGTGAAGTTATACATAAATAAGAAGTGGCTTGACGTCATAACTTTGTAAATTAACATAAACAAGAAGCTTCCCTAGGAACATCTTAAAAGTGGCTTGATGTGACATTTCAGTAGATTAACATAAAAAGGGTTTCCTGGGAGGAACTCTGGAACAAGGTGGTTTGAGATGATAATCTTGTAGATTAACACCTGTTAGAAGGCTTTGGCCAGAAAAGGTACAAAAGCTGAGGGGCCCTCCTGCTGTGGTAGTCACCCAGACTCCAACATGAACGTGGACTGTCTCCAAGCTGTTCTGAGCTCTGACCAAAGACAGCCGAGAGGAGCACCAAAGGGCTCCCTTAAATTTAACCCAGGCACGCCAAAAGGATTTGTGAGTAATAAACTGCCTGTGTGATTCTTGCAACTAACTTGTGTGTTTTCTCATGTTTTTCCTCCAGTGGCAGTTAGTGTCAGCACTGATAAGTAGCATCCTCATAGTCACCTCAGGAGTAGTCTCGAAGAGGCTATCAGGCCTGCTAATAAGCAGCAGGAGTGTCCCACTGCACGGGGAAGTCGAATCAGGGACACCTGATCAACATAGAGCTTGGGCTCTACTGGGATATCAGGCATTCCTATATGTAAAGCCAGTAGCCTAGCCTGGGCCACCATCACAGCAGCCTGGCCCATGCAGGTTCACATTGGATTCGGACAGTCGGTAAAGAAACAATGGAGCCAAAACTGATGGGCAAACCTCTTTAATCCTAGCTTGCACCCGGCAGGCAAGTAAAAACACACACTGGGCTCCAAAACCCACTCACATTCAGTGCTCACAAAGCTACTGACTTATCCGAGTTTCCTAGAATCAAAGGTTTCTAGCTCACCAGACTTATTTACCTCTGTTCCCCATCTCCTTCCTTCTCACTGCACAAACTCTGCACTAACTGGCTTCTCACTCAACACTTCGCCATCTTGGCTGCTTGTTGGGCAGATAAAATGTATTATGCTCACTTTGTTAAGGATTACGCTGCCCACGAGGAGGCCGTCGCCCAGGTGATATTAATGTGTGTTGGGGTGGGCTAAAGGCAGGCAGAATCCTTGTAGCCTGGGGCTTGGTTTTGGAATTAAGCCTTTCCTTACCCTTTTTTGATGTGGGATGGTACAATCCAATCATGCCTCAGAGAAGTGACTTTGTATTAGAGACTTCCCTATTTTGTATATTGGATTAGAGGTTGTGAAGCTACAGTATAAAATGGGGGCAGAACGAGAGTTTGGGCTCTTGGTTCCTGGGATGATTAGCATGAGAGAGCAGAGGGAGCAGAGCACAGAGCGGAAAGAGGCCATGTGGCCAGGAGAAGCAGCCAAGATGGCGGAGTGCTGAGTGAGATGCCAGTTTGTGCAGAGTTTTTATCTGGGATAAGGAAGGAGATGGAGTACTGAGGAGAATAAGGCTGGTGAGCTAGAAACCTTTGATTCTAGGAAACTCGGATAAGTCAGTGGCTTTGTGAGCACTGAATGTGAGTGGGTTTTGGAGCGCAGTGTATGTTTTTACTTGCCCGCCGGGTGCAAGCTAGGATTAAAGACTATGGCCCACCAGTTTTTGGCTCCATTGTTTCTTTACCGACTGTCTGAATCCAATGCGAACCTGCATAGGCCAGGCAGCTGTGATGCTGGCCCTGGCCATGGATACTGGCTTTACACTGCTTCTCCTGGCCTCCTCCATGTGGCCTCTCTCTGCTCTCCTTTCTGCTCTCTCCTCTAATGATAATCTCAGGAACCAAGAGAGCAAGCTCCTGTTCTGCCCCCATTTTATAGTGTAGATTCATAACCCTTAATCCAATATACAAAACAGGGAAGTCTAATACAAAGTCACTTCTCTGAGGCATGATTGGATTGTACCACCCCACATCAAAAAGGGTGGGAAAGGCTTAGTCCTAAAACCAAGCCCTAGGCTACAAGGATTCTGCCTGCCCACAGCCCACTCCCAACACACATTAATATCACCTGGGCAACGGCCTCCACGTGGGCAGCGTCATCTTTAACAAAGTAAGCATAATACATTTTATCTGCCCAACACTATACTGATACCTTCTTTACTTTATTTTTATCTCTTCTCTCTACAAACCTGGTCAATCACCAAATATGTTGTATTTATATCTTAAATTATTTCTTTGTCCTGTATTTCTAAACAGTTTAGTTGCTACCACCTATGTAAGAGACATTCTAATTTTTGCCTTGATTTCTTAGTTTCTTAATTGATATTTGTGCCTCCTTTCTCTGCAGTGTTGACAAAATTAACTCAAGTGTGATCACCAAATAATGGTGAGGATATGGAGTAGCAGGAAATCTCATTCATTACTGGTGGGAATACAAAATGGTACAGCATCTTTTGAAGACAGCTTCATACCTCTTTAAAAAACTATACATTCTTTTATTATATGATTGCACTCCTGGATATATATCACAAGTAGTGAAAAAAGTAGTGGAAACTTACGTCCATGTAAAAATGTGCACACCGGTGTTTATAGCAGGTTTATTCATGATTGACAAAACTTGCAAGCAACCAAGACGTCCTTCAGTAGGTGAACAGATAAACTGTGATATATCCAGACATTTGAATACTACTCAGAACTAAAAATAAATGAACTGTCAAGCCATGAAAAGGCATGGAGGAAATGTGCATGCATATTGCTAAGTGAAAGAAGCCATTCCGAGAAGGGTACTTGTGTGATTCTCACTATGTGACCTGATAAAGGTAAATTATGGAAACAATAAAAGGGTCAGTGTTTTCAAGGACTTAGGGGGAATAAAGATAAATACAGGGAACACAGGGTTTTGCCACAGTGAAAATACTCTGTATGGTATTATAAAGGTGGATACATGTCATGATACTTTTATTAATCCCATAAAAATGTATAACACCTAGAGTGAATACTAATGTAAATAAGAACTTGAGGTGAAAATGATGAATCAGTGTAGCTTCATTAGTGGCAACAAATGTAACATTCTGGTCCGGGATGGTGATGGTGGGGGACAGTTTGTGTGGGGAAAAGCAGGAGGTATGTGGGAATTTGCTGTCCTTTCCACTCAATTTTGCTGCTCTAAAAAAATTAAGTATTAATTTTATAAAATGAGGTGGGGCTGCAGAACACCAAACATGAGTCTTTTGATTAAATAACTAAATGAATTTACCATCAGGATGGCAATTAAAGATGGTAGATTTAAGTCTATTTTCATTGCATGCAATTGTGTTGAACAAAGAAGATATTTCATTGCCATCTAAACATAGATTGAGAATAATATTAATATAAAGCATCATCTACCCTATATTTTTCTGAGGGACTTTTGCTGATCTATATCAAAATCCTGCCAATGCCATCTGATCATATCTGAATATTCATTTTACTATTGATCGCTTGGTCTAAATAATGTTTGTGAGCTTAGGAATCAACACAATTATCTAGGATATAATGATGAGCTGAGATAATTACAGACAAATTAAAGCTTAATCTTACTTTCTAGATAACTGAATAATGCATAATACAGATATGCCATTATGTTTCTATGATTTGTAATTTGCTGATCATGATATTAACATGAAAAGGTATATAACTGTGTTGAAGAATTACAAAGAACAGCTTTGATAGGACACAGTATTATTTCTTTTTTTTTCTTCTTTTTTTTTTTTTTTTGCACATGGTTTAAGTTTTACCTGTGCTGCTCATTTGCCTTGCTGAAACAATGAAACAAGCAGATTTTAAGTGGAAGTTTCTGTTCTTTGCATTTAAAGCTACTTGTTATATGAAAATATTGTTTATGAGCAAATATGATTTTGTGAAAAGCCAAAGAAAAATTACAAATGCTTTGTATATAGATTGATATTATTAAGGTAAAGAAAGAGTAAAAATAAAAATTTTCTATAGAGGAGTTAAAGTGCAACACGCACACATAGATGGAAGAAATTGGCACTCCTAATTTGTTCGTGTTACCCTCAGTCCCTATCAGTATGCTTAGTTGTATTTTGTATTTGACAATGTAGCTAACACAATATTTATATTATGTGTAGATATGCGTATTGCTTTAAGGATCAAAAGTGGACTTTCACCATCAAACATCATTTGTAGTGATAATAACATAAATCTTTAATTTTTATATATAGTCTATTTTAGATCACTTCTTGTATAAATGTTTGCTTTTATTTTGCTTAAATCTCAATGTTTCATCATTGTCTGAATTAGCTGTACCAGATCAATTATTTTTTATCTTATTCGGTCTAACGGAAGGACTATTTTTTCAAAGACCCTAATTGACACTCCAGCAAGCATCTTCTAATACTGTTTCTTCACTGCTTCTACCTTTTTCATTGTACAGTTTACTTGCTACAAAAACACGTCATGAATTGAAAACAATTAAGGGAATAAAGTTTCTAAACAGATCACCACATTAACGCCTTTCTATTGATTTTATGAATTGTCTCTTACCATTGCTATTAGCTGTTGCTATAATAGACCATGCTATGGGTAGAAGCCTAAGACAGAAGGCAGTGATTATTTTCCACCAAAAACTTGATGAGAAAATAGGCTATTGGAATTCAGTAACTTTAAAAAGTAGTTCAGCTCCCTGACCAGGCAGTGGTGCAGTGGATAGAGCATTGGACTGGGACACAGAGGATCCAGTTTTGAAACCCGGAGGTCACCAGCTTCAGCACGGGCTCATTTGGTTTGAGCAAGGCTCACCAGCCTGAGCTCAAGGTCGCTGGCTTGAGCAAGAGGTCACTCAGTCTGCTGTAGCCCCCCAGTCAAGGCACATATGAGAAAGCAATCAATGAACAAATAAGGTGCCACAATGAAGAATTGATGTTTCTCCTCTCTCTCCCATCCTGTCTGTCCTTATCTGTCCCTTTCTCTGTCACACACACACACACACACACACACACACACACACACACACACACAAGAATTTCAAATGAATTCAAGAAATCTTTATTTTCCAGTGAAGATATAGCATAGAAACATATTTTAGCAAAGTTAAGAATATAATGGTTCTAAGAGGTATAAAGTGCTCCTCTGGAATTTTCAACAACAGGTATCACTCAATTTGTGAATTTATAATTTTTAAATAAAGTACTTTTTTCTCATAAGTTTTTCTTATGTTTACAGTGCCACCAGCAGGAGAGACATGAATTATCAAATAACAATGCCTTTTAAATTCCAAGAGAACCATTGACTTAATAATCTTGAAAAGTATAATAATCATTATCTTCTGCTGTGGCAAGTTTTTGAGCCATGCTAATCTTTTTTTGTTTTTTTTGAACAGAGGCAGAGAGATGAACAGATGGGGGCAGAAAGACAGGAAGGGAGAAAGATGAGAAGCATCAATTCTTTGTTGCAGCACCTTAGTTGTTCATTGACCGAGTGACCATTTGCTCAAGCCAGTGACCTTGGGCTCAAGCTGGCAAGCCTGGTTCAAACCAGATGAGCCCACCCTCAAGCCAGCAACTTTGGGGTTTCGAACCTGGGTCCTCCACATCCCAGTCCCACACTCTATCCATTGCACCACCACCTGGTCAGGCGAACTATGCTAATCTTGACCCTCAAGCCAGCAACTTTGGGGTTTTGAACCTGGGAACTTCACATCCCAGTCCCACACTCTATCCATTGCACCACCACCTGGTCAGGTGAACCATGCTAATCTTGACTAGCAATGGAGTTTAAATAACTTTATTTCTATGATATGGAATACCTTCATCAGGTTAACTGTGGTGATACTCAAACATGACCAATAGTAAGACTTTTTTTTTATTATAACCCAGAACATATTCAGATAAATCTATATACAAACTATGATTCCAGAAAATAATATTTAAGCTTCCTATATGCAATATACTCTGATGTTTCATTTTTCTTTTTTGTTTTATTTTATATTTCTCTGACTTCTTATGGAATAAGTGCTCTCACTATTACATTATCATATAGTAATTTCCATGAGGTCCTTGTTTACCTTTATATGTCTGGGGTTTTGGTCAATATCAAGTTTATACTAATTAAAATTCATTGAATAAATGCATGACTCTATCCAGCTTTTCAAGATGAGTATCAAAAAATCTGTCCAGAAAAATGATTTCTTTGAGTTCTGAGAAAATAACTTGAACTCTCAAGAATTAGCAATAAAAATAAAAGTAGTACTGACATTTGTAGGCAAGGCTCTTTTGAAATGGAACAGGTTACACAACCAAAAAGAAAAGTGAAAAAAGAAGTAAAAAATTTTGAAAGACATAGATAGCTCTACTAGCAAATAAAACACTTATCAATCTGCTTCTTTTCCTTTTGTATTGTGTTTCTCAGTCTTATGGTCGTTAAAGGTAGATTTCTCCAGGCTATTTTATACCATGGTGGCTTTGATGCTTTTGATGTATGTTAACCTTAAAAAAAGCAATTGATAACAGCTAACTTTATATAACCTTGAGAAAATGGTTTTCCTACTGTACTTGAATCAAGTCTACCCTAAACATACCTGATTCATACTTATAATTTAGCTAAACCTTTTTATGACTAACATTTTTTTTTTAATTTTTCTGAAGTGAGAAGCAGGGATGCAGAGAAACAGACTTCCTCATTTGCCCAAGTGGGATCCACTCAACATGCCCACCAGGGGGCAATGCTCTGCCCATCTGGGGCGTTGCTCCATTGCAACCAGAGCCATTCTAGCACCTGAGACAGAGGCCATGGAGCCATCCTCAGGACCCAAGCCAACTTTGCTCCAATGGAGCCTTGGCTGCAGGAGGGGAAGAGAGAAATAGAAAGGAGAGGGAGAAGGGTGGAGAAGCAGATGGGGCTTCTTCTGTGTGCTCTGGCCAGGAATTGAACCTGGGACTTCCACACGCCAGGCTGATGCTCTACCACTGAGCCAACCAGCTAAGGACTGACCATAACATTTTTAATAGTACTTCCCATTTGTAGATATTTAACACTAAACTTTAATTACTGTGTGTACATATAAATATATATGTCAATATATGTATTTCAATAAGATAAATATCATATATAATTGCCAAATATATATTTGTACAGTTAATAGATGAAAATGCTTTTAAAGAATGTTATATCAATCTTTTTTTTTCCTTTCACACTATATTACATTTTAAAACAATTTAAAAAAAAATTTTTTTTTGGTGAGAGGAGGGGAGGCAGAGACAAACTCCCACAGGCAACCAGACTGCGATCCGCCTGGCAAGCCCATCTGGGGCTCTTGCTCCATTTCAACCAAAACCATTTTTTTTTTTTTTTTTTAGCACCAGTAGTGAAGGTCATGGAGCCTACCTCAGTGCTGAGGGCCAGCTCACTTTAATTGAGCCATGGCTACAGGAGGGGAGGAGGAGAGAGAGAGAGGAAGAGAGAGAGGAGCAAGAGGGGGACAGGTGGAGATGCAGAGGGGCGCTTCTCTTGTGTGCCCCGGCTGGGAATCGAACCTGGGACATCAACATGCTCGGTCAATGCTCTACCACTGAGACAACTGGCCAGGGCCATTTTAAAACAAATTATTAAATGAGATTGCTAAATTTTAAATTTTAATATAATTTATGCTAGAAATAAATACTGTATATTAAATATTAGGCCCTTTATTTGGAGGTGGATGGGGGCGGGATGGAGGCAGAAAAAGACTTGGCTTGGGACTATAGACACACGATACAGTGAAGATGATGTTTTATTAAGTTGTATAGTTGAAACCTGCATGGTTTTGCAAACCAATGCCATTCCAATTAATTAAGAAAGAAAATAAAAGTTGTCCCAGAGGACAAGTTACACATACTTACCACAAGGGGGCACAATAAGGGAAGGAAATAATAGAGGATAACATTTCAAAACAAAGATATATGAAAATATCCTTTTATAGTTCTAAAACTCCCTCTCTCTATAAAATAAGAATTTAAAAATGAAGGTTTCTGAGAGTAATTGCTAAGAGCTCTGGTTTATCATGCTGCCTATCTTCACTGTGGTGCAGGGAAATTTAATAGACTGTCCTTAGGTACTCAGGATCATTTTTAAAACCAATGCAAACAACTAGTATACTCATTAATGATTTTATAAATTCATACACATTTTTATAAACTCAAGTAAAGGTCTCTCTGAAATGAGATGGGTATAATCTGTGTGATTGATGAGACTTCTTTGCTTTCTCATCTTTCTTTCCATTCTTTGCCCTTTCCTCCTCTGAATCTTCCTCTTTCTTTTTGTCATTCTCCTCTTTTCTCCCTTCTCATCTCTTTTTACAGTTTCCTTTTTATATAAAAATAATTTTAGTGGTATAATTAATTTATAGGATCTGGAACCAGACAACTCAGTTTGAATTTTAGTGTTTTGTGTTACTTTGAGTGCATTGCTCAACGTTTATAACCATCCACTTCCTTACCTGTAAGCTTTGGAAGCACATCCTGCAGGATAGTGAGAGCCTTAGATCATATATGTAAAACACCCACCACAGTAACTGGGAAATATCAATTCCTCAAAACACAGTAGATATTTTTATTATTTTCTGATATGAAATATCATTAATTAAAATAATTTTTGATATCACTTTTGTTATGTGATTTTAACAGTTGAATATACAATCTCCCATTCAGAGAGCACGCATTCCGTTCTATGTGTATATGTCAGTGTGGATTCATAAGGACAATAACTAAGATATAGCTGTATTAAAATGCATTTTATCAGCATATTTATAATATCTACTAGACTTATTTTATTACACACAAGTAAATCATAGTTCAACATATAAATTCAGAAGAAACTGCCGGTAGTCATTATTTCTGAAACTAAAATAAACATATATAGCAAAAAGTATTAAATATGTCCTTATTTACTATTTTACATTTCTTTGTTATAGAACAAGGTCTTATTATTATTGTAAGAATATTAAATTGGAAGTGCTATGAGACTTGAAATATCAGCTTAGAAAATACTTTACTTGTTATTTATTAGTGATATCTATGTGAAGATATACTTTATTTGAAAGAATACAAACATGTCACTTTAAGTTTAGATCTTTCAAACATTAAGAAAATTAAGAAAGTTACACATGTCAAGAAAAATTAGTGCTTTAATTTAACCTTATCATTGAGCATATAAAGAAAATGAGAACTAGAGAAGTCAAGTGGTATGTCAAAGATTTATCTGGCCATAAGTAATCCAGTGCAACTTAATCAAATGACACTGTTCCTCAAGGGCAAAATAACAGTATAGCATAATTTGTTCTAATTAAAAACCAAATTAACAACAAAACAAACAAACCAAAAAAGTCTTCTCTATTCTTTTTGTTTTTTTCTCAGACATCTTGTAACTAATTTTTAAAATTTCTATTTTAGGAGTGTAGTCACATTTCAAATAAATAATACCACCACAGTTGATAGATACTAGATATCAACTCAATCCTTGGTTTGGGCCTCCGCCAACCCCCACTCTGGTAATACGATGCTATGTCCCATGCATGACATTATGTGTTGTTATATAAGCTTATGGTTTGAACTTGAATGTTTCAATTAGAAAAATAAAATACAAAATCTCACTTTATAAAACAAAGACAAGTGAGTCTATGAAAAGAAAACTACTTAATAGTTCAAAATATCAACTCTCCGAAACAGATACTTTTTTTGTTACAAGTTATTTTGGATCACAAAGCTCCCAAAATAATGTGGAGTAACATATTAGAAATCTTAACGTATATAAAGTATTATTGTGTTTATTCAATAAGTAATATTTCTGATTATTTTCTCATTTTAAAAAGGTTAAGTCAGTACAAATGAAAATGTTTTATCATCTTCAGTATTTGTAAAGTTGTATTACCAAACTCAGACCAAGAATGCAGATCACACTGGTTCACCAACTTAAAAATAATCAGAGAAGTTGGGGAAAATGGCTTTCCAAAGCATGTCTACATACTGCCCAACTGAGAAAATCAAGGATAAGTCTGATCACTTCTTGCAATTCATGAAAGGAAGAGAGAGGGTGAGGAGAAGAAGGAAAAGAAGCAGGGTGGCAGAGGAGTGGGGAAAAGAAGGAAGAAAGAAGAAAAGGAGAAGGAAGAACAAGGAAGAAGGGTGAAAGAGGAGAAGGAGAAGAAAGACACAGAAAGAGATACCTTAGAAACTATGTTGCCTACATTTTACACTGATAGAATTATGTATTATTTAATCTTTGGGGCTCATGGACTATCATTCTTTTCTCAGTTTAGCAAACAAATGCATTAATCCTTTCCCCAAGTGAGGGAGCGAATGAGGGAATGGAAAACTTTGCATGAAGTCTTAACTCTCAAACACATTGTGTAGGGGCATAAAGAGTCTATAATAGGTAGAGAAGAGAGTCTCCCATAAAATATACTCCTAGTTTCACTTAATATGTTTTCTGCAACAATTATAGTTATTTGGCAACTATTGGCGAAAAATAAATTTAAAAAATAAATTTTAGTTAAATTGTTCCAGTTAGGTGAAAAGGGTTTCTGAGTAGGAATGTTTTCTCATCCCCTTCTATTCTGATTCATTGTTCTAAAGAAAACTGGTGGAAATAGATTAATGAAGAATATGGTTTGTCATAAATGAGATTCTATAGGTACTGCCTAAAAATATTTGATTGACTTCTGATAAACTGACACCACAAAGCACATGCGATTTTACTAAGTTGTTATTGAGTACCTCTCCAAATAATGTCTTCAACATTTTTCACAATGCCTCTATTTATAATCAATCCTACATTTTCAAACATGGTTTATTAAGGAATCACATAATTGGACTAATTAGGTTTCCTAACATTTCCTTATGTTTTGGAACCTAGAGCAGGTAAAGTTGTTATACCAATGGAATTTGCCACTTTTAAAATAACAAATTAAAAAAAAATCTATAGAATGAGAAATTAAAGGTTTATTAGTTAAAAAACAAACCAAAGAAGAATAAAGAGTAAAAGAAATGGTTTAAGAGAATAAGGAGTTTAGTTGTTTTCCAAAAAAAATATTTTATAGATAAACCTGAGGCCAAGCAATAAAAGCAGAATTGAAAATAAGTTGAATAAATGAACAAAAAATCTAGATGCAGCAAATAAACTTCACATTATGAATCATTAGAAAATACCACACATGAAGTAAGGGGAGAGAAAAAAGTTATGTTAAATCTTTCTTCCAGATTAATTAAATAGTATTTTATGTTTTTGTTTTGTCTGGCTTCTTTCTGGATTGAAAAGATAAAAAATTATCTATTACCCCAGTGGTTCATGGAACCAAGATGTTGCAGATACATGAAAATAAGTTACAAATTGAATTATAAAACCTTTGCTCTATTCAAACTTGTTTGAATTCAAAGTTGTTCTAGAAGGAAAGAAAAATACATTTAGAGATGAAAGCATATCTATTAATGTTTGTTTGTTTGTTTTACAAAGACAGAGAGTCAGAGAGAAGGATAGATATGAACAGATAGACAGGAACAGAGAGAGAGATGAGAAGCATCAATCATCAGTTTTTCATTGCGACCTTACTTGTTCATTGATTGCTTTCTCATATGTCCCTTGACTGTGGGGCTACAGCAGACCCAGTAATCCCTTGCTTGAGCCAGCGACATTGGGTTCAAGCTGGTGAGCCTTTTTGCTCAAACCAGATGAACCCACGCTCAAGCTGGTGGCCTCCGGGTCTCGAACCTGGGTCCTCCGCATCCCAGTCCGATGCTCTATCCACTGCACCACCACCTGATCAGGTTATATTAATGTTTTTTTTTAAAATACTTTAATATATTTCTAGTTCAGAGACCCTATTTGGATGAGTTTCACTATAATAATTATTTTCAATATTGTTTACATATTTAATATATATTCTTCCTGCTGCCTTTATGGTTAATTACAAATAATTTCAAATTCCATTAACTTCACTTAACTATTAAAAATAAAACCTATTGTGCATTATAAGGGTAATAAGATATTTATATTCTTGAGTTAAAAATAGTCTTTTAGTGTTGGCATATATAACCAGCAAATAAAAATGTTGATGAGTAACTCCAATTATAATGAACTAAATTAAATAAACTATCTTGTGTTCACAAATACTTCCATCTTTTAAAATTTCTCACAAGAAAAGCTATCTAGACTATAAAGAGCAGACAAGGTATGATTGAGAAGGTAAAAGACCAGCTGGAAATTGAAGGCTGAATAGCAAACACATTTCCTTGAATGTCCTTGTGACCAGGCTTGAGAGAAGGGAAATATTTGTAATGCTAATGCTTAATGGTGAGTTAGTAGATAGATGGTACTCAAAAAATATTATTTGCCTGACTAGGTGGTGGCACAGTGGATAGAGCCTCAGGCTGGTACGCGGAGGACCCAGGTTTGAAACCCTGAGGTTGACGGTTTGAGTGCGGGCTCACCATCTTGAGTGCGGGGTCACTGGCTTGAGCATGGGATCAGAGACATGACCCCATGGTTGCCTTGACCATGCAAGCCTGGGGTTTTGAACTGACAACCTCAGCATTCCAGGTCAACACTTTATCCACTGTACCACCACAGGTCAGGCTGGTTAATAACTCTTATAGATATGTCATATACATGTACACGTTATCTCTATGATTAGACTTCTTCAAATGGAAATGTGTAAGGAATGGATAACACTTGTCTCCTCAGCTGGCCTCTCAAAATACAAGGCAATGAATGACATTTTCTTTCTCATGAAGAAACAATAAAATAATTATATTTTCTAGAAAGTGTAATTCATATCATTGTCACCTGATAATGCTGGTATTGGAGAAAATTATTTTCTTCTTAAAAGATATACATAGCATAGATTTGATAAATAAGAGTTTAATTAAAAATCCAAGGAACAAAAAATATGAAGCACCTGATTTTCATCTGAATATGAGATAAATTGATACAATATTTAAAGATAGATTTATTGACATATCATTTCCATGCTATAAAATGCACTTGTATTAACAAAACTCAGTTTTTAATACATTAATAGCATTGTGTACTATAGCCAACATCAAGTTCTAGAATATTCCTATGACCTACCCCCAGATCACTTTGTGCTCATTTGAGGCACATTTCTGGTCCTATGTCCAGGCAACCACTGATCTGCTGTCTGTCTCTACTGATTTGCCTTCTCTGGAAATGTCACATAAGTTGAATCACACAATATGAATCTTTTGTGTCTGACTTCCATCCCTTAGCACAATATTTTTGAGGTTCATCCAGGTTGTAGCATGTTTTAGTACTTTGTTCTTATTCATTGATGAATAGCATTCTCAATATGGATAGGGCATATCATATTGCGTTGATGGACATTTGGACGGCTTCCAGGTTTTGGCTCTTAAGAATAATGCTTCCTTAAATATTCACATCAGTTTTTGTGAGGCCGTACTTTTCATTTTTCTTGGTTAGAGGCCTGGGAGTGGAACTGTCATATGATATGGTAAGTTTATATTTTACATTTTAAGAAACTGCCAAGGCGTTTTCCAAAGTGGTTGTATCTTTTTATATAACCAGGAGAAATGAATGCCGGCTCCATTTCACCACCTCATCAACACTTGTTATTGACTTTCTTTTCGATTCTAGCCATCCTAGTGGGCGTGAAATGGTACCTAATTTTGGTTTTATCTGTATCATCCTAACAATAAATAATTTTAGTCTATTCTGCTTCTGCTGATCATTTCTATATCTCCTTTGAAGAAATTTCTCTTTAAATATGTGCTTAATTTAAACAAACTTTTTTTGTTAATATTGAGTTAGGAGAGTTTGGGGGGGGGGATGGTTTATGGTTTTGACTTAAACTGCAGATATTTATTTCTCACAGTTCTGGGGTCTGGACGTCTGAGATCAGGGTGCCCGTATGGATGGGTTCTTTCTGAGAGTCTAAGAAGACTTGGTTACTTGCTGTGTCTGCAGATGCCTGACAGGGCCAGCTATCTCTATCTCTTCCTGTAAGGGACTAATCTATGCATACAAGCGTCAGCCTGATAACCAATGTACTTCCCAAAGATGCCACCTCCAAATACTATCACATTGGAATTAGGGTTTCAGCATAGGATTTGGGAGATATATGCATCCATAACTTTTGCTTATTTTGTTAGAACAAGATATTTTATTGCCATTAGAGAGAAGATTTATATTTGTTTAATAAATACACAAATTGTCCAACAATGGATTTAAATATTTAAAAGAAATACAAAAATATGTCACAAAAACAAAAATATTTTGATGAAAATCGGTGACTTGTGCAATGTATTACCTGAACAACTGTATGAGACCATCTTTCCATAAATGGGACATTTTGCTAGATGCTGGAAATACAAACATAAAAGAGATGCAGTTCTGATATTGAAGGTACTCACTCGAGAGCAGAGTTAATTTCTATGGTTTTCCCAAAATATTTTCTAAGAAAAAGATTATTTTGGCCCTGGCCGGTTGGCTCAGTGGTAGTGTCGGCCTGGCGTGCAGAAGTCCCAGGTTCGATTCCCGGCCAGGGCACACAGGAGAAGTGCCCATCTGCTTCTCCACCCCTCCCCCTCTCCTTCCTCTCTGTCTCTCTCTCCCCCTCCCGCAGCCAAGGCTCCATTGGAGCAAAGATGGCCCAGACGCTGGGGATGGCTCCTTGGCCTCTGCCCCAGGTGCTGGAGTGGCTCTGGTCGCGACAGAGCAACCCCCTGGAGGGGCAGAGCATCACCCCCCTGATGGGCAGAGCGTCGCCCCCTGGTGGGCGTGCCGGGTGGATCCCGGTCGGGCGCATGCAGGAGTCTGTCTGTCTCTCCCCATTTCCAGCTTCAGAAAAATACAAAAAATAAATAAATAAATAAATAAAAAAGATTATTTTTATCCATTCATTATAAACAAATAATTGTGAAGTATCTTTTAGGTATACTACCATTGTTCTAATATTAGGAAATAAAAAGCGTTTTTCTTACCACAATAAGCATTAAAATTACTTGTTCTGTGTACTTCCATATGATCTTACTTTGGGGGTAATACCTATATCATCTCACTTGGAATTTTATATTCTATTTTTCAGGCTGCTAAGCCCATGCTATAACATACTATAAAATGAAGGATAGATGGACAGCTTTTCAAATGCTTAAAATAACACAATACCAAAAATGAAAATTTTTTCTTTTGTCCTTTGGTGTATGGCTTGTCTAAATGCCTTACAAGTTAACAAAGCATGATTATTGAAAGGTTTCAGAAAAATGGATCACACAGCACAAACTCTTTGGACCACCTTACTGTGTGAGCATCCAGCTTCTCTAGCACCAAAAAAACCCCAAAAAAACAAAAAACAAAAAAACACTTGGAAAAGGTCACCACTTAAAAATAAGAATCATAAACTCCTTTTAATCATCTCTCTACTGAAAATACAGTCAATGTATGTTAGAAGTGCTGTTTCTAATGTTCCGTACTGATCTTCTTCCCTTGAGGGATGAATCTAAAAATAGTTTACACTGCCGAGTAGTTTACTTTCTACAACTAGCTTTTCAGTCATAAGAAGTTCTTTTAAAAAAGTCACTGCTGGACTAACATGGTAGGAACAAAAATTTTTCCCACTAGAGAGAACTACTGATGTCACACTCTGGTAGCTTGAATATATCAATAAAAAAATATTATGTGCATATTTGTAAGGTTCCATTCTGGTAAACTGAACTGTCTTATTAAGTTAGAACAGTTATTTATATATTTGAAATATAACCCCTTTATTAGATATATGATTTGCATGTACTTTCTCTTAGACAATGGTTTGTGTTTTCATATTCTTACTGTAAGGTATTTTTCCCCGCTGAGAAGGAAGGAAGAGGCTAGAGCCACAAAGTGTGGAATAGCAAACGGCTTTATTGAGTACAGAGCACGCATCCCGCCCGGCAAGGTTCCCTGGCCCTGAATAAAGATGGAGGCCAGAGAAGTTGCAAAGATTAAACCACGTGGGAGATATTTAAAGGGTCCCTCTAGGGAAGTGGAGCTAACATGATGTGGTGAAATCGCACTGGCTGGCAGACGATGGCTTTTTTCCAAACGGTTCCTGTGAAGCCTCCTTTTGGCACACTTGGTTGTGGGCGGTCCTAGCCAAAGTTCGTGGGTCTGAGTTCCCCACGTGACCATCCCCCATTATCCACCAACCTTACATTCTGACCTTTTGTGTTAAATAGAAAAAGGGGCGCCGTTTATTTGTCTGGCTACTTCCTGCTGAATAGGGGCGTCGTGGGGAGGGGTGATCAGAAGATGGTGGCTTTGAGGGGCGTCAGGAGGAACATCTGTGTGGCTGTAAGTCAGGGGTCTCAAACTCGCGGCCCACCGAACAATTTTGTGCGGCCCGTCAGGCCGCGAGTTTGAGACCCCTGCAAACTTCGCGGATGTGGTCCTGTAAGGATTTTAAAAAAGAGAGAAGTAATAGGGGAATTTGCAGGGTCCAGCCTTTTGGTGAGCTGGAGATGGATGGAGTCCAGTGGTTCTGACTGCCAGTGATCCTGTAAGGAGGCAAGCTTGAGGCAAATCTGCATGTCAGGAGTGGCATAAAAAGGGGAAAGGAAGAGGGTCCCATCCATTCCCATAACCGAAACCTGTGAGGGAACTAGAGGTCCAGAGAGTGATGGCAAAACAGAGAAGGCAGCCCCCATGTCCACAAGAAATGAGATGGACTTACCCACTTGTTGCAGAACCCTGGGTTCTCCGAGTCCAGGCCGTGTCCTAGGAGTTCGAGCGATGCACCCACCTGGCTGGATTGGCCTTCCCATTCGGGTGGCTTGTCCTCCACGTAGAGGCACTGAGGAAAAACCTGTTGCCCAAAGGGGCAATCACTCCGCCAGTGACCGGGCTGCTTGCAGTCAGGGCAGGGCTCAGTGGGCAGCTGCTGTCAGGGGCCCTGCCAGGACTGGTGGTCCTGCTTGCCACACTTAAAGCAAGCTGCTGGTGGCTCTGCTGGTCTCAGGGTTGCCACAAGAGTTTGGGTTTGGAGCGTTACTTTCTGCTGCATGGGGGGCCTGGCAAACAGCCTTGGCCTGTTTTTACTAGTTGGGACTGTTAAAAACTTTAAATGCCGTGTTCACAGCTTCCAGATAGGGGTTTGGGAATAAGAGGAGGGGGGCTCATGCGGAGCCCAGCACCCAGATCCTGCAGGAAACGCTGGACAAGGCAGGAACTTCCTGCAAGAAAATTGGGGTTGGACGTCCTGAAAACCAGTGTAAGAGCCAATGCCAGGCGGAGAAAGGCCTGACGGAGGAGGGACTTAAGAACACAGTGAAGGGAGGGGCCCCTGGCCAGCAGAGGAGGAGAAAGAGATGGTAGTAGATGGTGAATAAGAAACAGGTTTTTGAGAAGGGAGGGGAGGAGGCTCTCAAAGGGAAGAGACTCGAGCACAAAAGAGGTCCGCAGAGGGACCAGAGAAAAGTCCCGAGAGAGGTGCGCCCCTGGGGGTCAGACAAGAGGGAGAGAGAGTTGGGAGTCCGCGGAGAAGGAAAGATCAGGAGTGGAGGTTTTAGGTGAGGTTTCTCTGGCCAGATAAAGGCCTGCACGGTGTGGAACAGGCGGCACAGAGATTAAGGACGGGTGCGCGAATAATTAGAAGCCATGAATGTAAGAGATCTCCCATCAGTTTCCAGCTTTTTTGGCGATAGTTAAATTGGTAAGGGTGTTAAAACCGAAAGTCCCTTCAGGAGGCTAATTCAGTGGGTTCTGTGACCTGGCCACAGCGGAGAAGAAGAACAGTTTCTTCTTCCTTAGGGAGAGAGATTCCTGTGCCCCAACAGCCGCCCTCAGTCCTCGGAGTGGTCAGTATTGAGTATTAGCGTCCTAAAAACTCAAGGTCTGGCCACGGATGAAAGTGGATGTGCTTGGGGAGGTCTCCACAAGCACACACTCACTCAGAACAGAAAAGAATTCCCTGACGTAGCTACGGTTTCGGACAGGGATTCTCGGAGGAAAGAACTGAGAGGAAGGCAGAGGCAGGGGACTTACCGTACCGTGCACCGAAGTGGGTGGAAGGTCGGAGATCCTGGTTCTTTCTCCTAGTTCTTTCTTGGAGGGGAGGGTAAAGGAGCAGTCCTTGCAGACTTCTAACTCCTTCCCGGGCTTCGGCACCAAAATGTAAGGTATTTTTCCCCACCGAGAAGGAAGGAATGGGCCAGAGCCGCAAAGTGTGGAATAATAAATGGCTTTATTGAGTACAGAGCGCGTATCCCGCCCGGCAAGGTTCTCTGGCCTCGAAGAAAGAAAGATGGAGGCTAAGGAAGTTGCATGGATTAAATCGCGTGGGAGATATTTAAAGGGTCCCTCTAGGGAAGTGGAGCTAACATGATGTGGTGAAATCCCACTGGCTGGCAGACGATGGCTTTTTTCCAAACAGTTCCTGTGAAGCCTCCTTTTGGCACACTTGGTTGTGGGCGGTCCTAGCCAAAGTTCGTGGGTCTGAGTTCCCCACGTGACCATCCCCCATTATCCACTGACCTTACACTTATTGAGAACCCGTTCATTCTCTTTCCTATTAACATAAATAAACCTTATTAATCAAGCAAGGTAAAAGTAACATGGATATCATCTTTTCAACATTAAAGTTAATATATTATTTCAACTTAATGAAATAATAAATTAAGTCCTTTAATAACTAAATGTAAAAACTACCTGGCATTATAGGTAGATTTAAATTTCTTAAGTCATTTATTTTAGTCTCTAATAATTTTTATAGGTTATTTCTTGAAATAAAATATTATAGCACAAGAATAAATTAAGGTATATTTGGAGTGCTCATCCATGAATTCTTCATTACTTCAGTTCAACTTATAACTATAAACACTTAAATGAGCTTTATTCCAAGAAAGAATAGAAAGGCTAGGTAAGTTGAAACTAAAATATACGAACTAAAAACAAGAACTAATTAAATTTTTTGCATAAAAAAATGCAGTATCCAAAATCTGTTTCTAAGAAATCTTATGTAACTATACTTTTCAGGTTCTCAATTTTTGCTTTTAAAGTGCATAATCCTTCAGAGTGGTTAATCATTAAGAAGTCTTTGTGTTTGTCCTGTCCAGCTGGCTCAGTGGAGAGAGCATCCTCCTGGCATGCTGAGGTCTCAGGTTTGATCCCCAGTCAGGAAATATATGAGAGTGCACAACTAAATAGAAATAAGTGGAACAATGAATTGATGCTTTTCTCTTTCTCCCTTCTCCTTCCCCTGCCCCGTCCCATCTCTCAAATCAACAGGAAAATTCTTTTTAAATAAATTATTTGTGTTTATAAATTACTAAATTAGAACATGTATGCTGGGTAGAAACAGGGACTATTAAATCATACTTTAAATAGATTAATCCAGGTAACAGGTCATATATCTAATGTTCGATGTGTCCCTGGTATCAGTACTACATTTAAACTATAAATTTTCTTAACTTTATCATACATATTATGGATTAGGCTTGATAATCAAATAAATAAATTTTCCAGAAACCATATGAGTAGAATTTATAGATTATAGCATGTTAGATAGGAGGAATGTAGGGAAGGAAGGAATGTTAAAATTTAAATAGGTTGCCTTTTCCGTACAATATATTTAATCATGGTTTACATGCAGTCCCTGCCTAATTAATATATGCATAGACATTTTACTCAGATAATTTTTTCCGTGCAATTAAGAATATTAGAAAATTTAGTAGGCAGAACGCCCATGATCATGTTGCGTTATATGGCAAAGGAGAAATTATTTAGGTGCATATAATCTAATCACATGAGCCCTTCAAGAACCTTTTCAGTTAGTGGTAAGGGAAGTTAAAAGCACAAGAAAGACATATATGTGCCACTGATGCTTTGAAGATAAAAGGGACAGTTTGGAAAAAATGAGAAGAAATGAACTTGGAAAATGATCTCAGGTCCCAGATTTTAGTTTCATGAACCATTAAGCAGAGAACACAATCATTCCATGTCAGGTTTGAAACCTACCCTGACTGAAAGATAATAGATTAATGTGGCTTAAAGCTGTTGCATTTGTATTATGTTATACAGCTATAGTAAATTAATAGAATAATGTTGACTCAACCTTTCCTCTTCCACAAAGTAAAAACAGACGTGCATCAAATTTGTATCTAAAACTTATAGCAATGCTGGAAAGAAAAATATATTTATGTTTAGGGGTTTTAACATACCTGGATATGGCCTAAAAAGAACCCCTCTTAATATCTTTAATGACAATTTTCAATATTAAGACACGAGCTATTTGATGCTTAAATTTTTATGAAGACCTCATATATTTTATTCTAGTCTGAAATTATATTATTCCATATCATCTGATCATATATAATATTTGTTTTGATGGTAGTTATCTGAGATAGTATATGAAATTAAATTATCAAATGAAAAAACACCATAGCCATTTGTCAGAGAACAGCATGTTAGTCAATGCCTAAATCATGCATTTTACCTCATCAGTAATCATGAAATGTGAATCCAAACATGAGATGACACTTTCTATCCACAAGATTGATGAAAAATTTAATTTGAAAATATATATCATTGTTGAAAGTAGAGAAGTAGAGAGCAACATTAATACTCATACTCCCTTAAGGCAATCGAGACTTTAGAAAGAATGAGATTTTCTAATAATATTGAGCAGGAAATACTCTAAGACACTTAAATTCTACTTCAGGGTTTAAACTGACAGAAATTCTTAAATGTATATACAAGAAGACAAAACAGTGTTGATTAGAGATTTGAGCTATTTGAAGTCTAAAACATACAATAACAACAACAACAACAAAAAAAACCCGTGAATCCCAACTGACAGTAGAGTCAATAAATTAAATTGTGTAGTACTTAAATATTCAGTAGATTCTTGGTGAAAGAAAATAAAGTAATTAGAATAAAATGAATGCTCAAATTGAATGTATATGGTATAATTCTGAAAGTTTAAAAACAGGTTAAAATATATATATAGGAAGTAAAGCAAAGGAATGAGAAAACTCAGCATAGTAAATGCCTTAAATTGGGGAGACATCCTTATTGTGTAATTCTTATTATTCCATCTTACAATTTTCTGTTGGCTTATGAACTATTCTGCATTATTTTATTCTTGGTGCTGGGTTTCCAGTATGCACCTTTGATTGTATTATGTTTGAAAAAAAAACCATTACATAAGTATATCTATATATCACTCTATTTATGTAAAAAATATAGATATGGAAGTTTCCATCTAGTATCATTTTCTTTCTTCCTGAAGAACTTCTCTTAACTATTATAATAATAATAATAATATAGTTATAATCATATAGTTATACCTGACCAGATGGTGGCACAGTGGGTAGAGAATCAGACTGGGACACAGAGGACCCAGGTTCGAAATCCCGAGGTCGCCAGCTTGAGGGCTGGCTCATCTGGTTTGAGCAAGGCTCACCAGCATGAGTCCAAGGTCGCTGGCTAGAGGAAGGGGTCACTCAGTCTGTTGTAGCCTTCTGGTCAAGGCACATATGAGAAAGCAATCAATGAACCACTAAGGTGCCGCAAAACTTGATGGTTCTCATCTCTCTCCCTTCCTGTCTGTCTGTCTCTGTCTGTCCCTCTCTCTGACTCTCTCTGTTTCTGTCACAAAAAACAAACAAAAAAACAACATTTAATGTAGCTATAACTTTTTCTATGTAGCTATACCTTTTCCTGTGAAAAATTTTCTTAAATTTCAGTTCTGTTAACACTTCTTTATCTCATCATCATTTTTGACAGGAATTTTTGCTGAAAAAAAATTATTATTTGCTAGATATTTTGGGGTTTTTTTTTATTACCCTAACAACCTTGCAAAAGATTTTTTTGGCCCGCATAGTTTTTGATGAAAAGTCCACAGTCAGCTGTTACTTAAATCTTCTCTTTGAGAAAAGTCTAGGACTAAATGAGTTAACTGCTTATATCTTCCAAATCTCAAGACTTTATACAAAAACACATAGAAAAATATGGGAAAGTTCCCTACACTTTTTATGAGTTAACATAATCTTGATACCAAAATATGGTAAAATGTTCTGAAGAAGAAAAATTACAGACCGATTTATTTCATACACATTAATGCAAAGTTAATAAATTATATCCAGGGATATAAAAAGGATAATATATCACAACCAAGTTAGTTTTATTTCAAGAATGAAATGGTCGCTCATTATTTGAAAATACATTAGTTTTATCACATGATAAAAATAATTTCAGAATTAAGAAAATAATTATGAGAAATTCAGATAAAAGTATTAGAAAATATTAAACATCTATAATAAAATATTAGAAAATTCAGAATTAAATAAATATTTACATTTATTCTTAAGCTTATGGAGGTTCTACAAAATGCTACATCAAACATTAGATTTGGTTGTCAACTCTTAAAAGATATCCTTCTGCGATCAGAAGTAAGCTAAGGATGCCAAATTTTAACCACTAGTCCAACATAGAAGTCTTAGCCAGCATAACTAGTAAAAGCATAAAAATAAAAAAGTATAAAAATTGAAAATAAAATAAAAAATAAACAATTTTTACAAGTAACAATCATGTATGTAAAATTTTAAAAATATATATGTAAACAAGCCATTTAGAATTAATAAACAAATTTAGCAAGACTGAGGAATAAAATATAAGAATATAAAAATTAAAGGTTTTTGTAAAAGGACCCAGAATTGCTATACTACATTGCATTCTGACCTAAGTTCACTAAAGACAATATTATGATTAGCATCACTAGTGATAAAATGTGGGTAGTATGTATCCTTTGATGTGATGAGAAGGGCACTTTATTTGTGGTGTAACTAGAAAAAAAATAACATCATAATACTCATAAAACATCAGACAAAAACAGCCAAACATATTCTAGAAAATATCTGATCAATAATCAAAACTGTTAAGGTATGAAAAATAAGGAAAGATTGAGAAAGTATCTAAAGAGGCATGACAACTAAATGCACTATGGTAACCTGGACTGGATCCTAGAATAGAAAGATGGCAAAATAACGGGAAATCCAAACAAAGTCTGAAGCTGAATAAGAAGCTCAGTTTTGACCAATGTACTAGGTAATATGAGATAACTATGGAAACCAAAACTTGGTGAGCAGTATAGGAGAACTGTATGTGCTATCTTTACAGCTCTCATGCAAATTGAATTTTCCTCCAAAATGAAAAGCTTATAATAATAAGAAGAAAAAAGGCTCAAGTGGTGAAATTATTTTAAAAAGACATATTTAACAAAAAAAATTGTATAATGAATATATAAAACCTCCCAAAAGTCAAAAAGAAAGGGGAAGAAACCTAGCAGAAATTAGGCAAAAGAATGAGCATGCAATCCACTAACAAGGATATTCAAACCTAAAATAAATATATAAAAACACATTGAGATAAATTAATAAATACAGCAGGCAAATTGCAATTAAAATCACCAATGAAACTTTTTATACATTTTAGAATGACTAAACAAAAATGTGTTGGTGAGAAAAGGAAGATCAAATTGATGATCTCCCACAGGCTGTAAGAATTTAAATTGGTATAAGCATTTTGGAAAACTGTATCTACAAAAACTGAATATATGTATAATCTACAACTCCAGAGTTTCCTCCTCCATATAATTAAAGGAAATGAGTCCATTTTGTACCAAAATGCATGTATTAAAAGCATTATCTGGCCCTGGCCAGTTGGCTCAGTAGTAGAGCATCTATCTGCCAGGCATGTGGATGTCCCAGGCTTGATTCAGGTCAGGGCACACAGGAGAAGCGACCATCTGTTTCTCCACCCCTCTGCTTCTCCTTCTCTCTCTTCCTCTCTCTCTTTTACTCCCACAGCCATGGATCGATTGGTTGGAGCAAGTTGGCCTCTGGCACTGATGATGTCTCTGTGGCCTCCCCATTCAGGTGCGCGCGCACACATACACACACACACATGCGTGCACGCACACACACAAATGGCTCCCGTTGCAACAAAGCAACAGTCCCAGCTGGGTAGAGAGCATCGCTCCCTACTGTTTACCAGGTGGACCTTGGTTAAGGTGCCTGCAGAAGTCTGTCTCTGCTTCACCTCCTAGCATTAGAAAAAAAAAAGGAAACTTTTGGGAAGAACCCACAGCTATGGATTCTATTATCATCATAGAAGAACTAACATTTTTCTGGATTTTAAGCCTCAGTTAAAGGCCTTCCAACACTCGTTTATAAAAAACCTACCGATTCTCATAATGTTATTATGTTTCCACCCTCTTCTAATTTTTCTTGCTCTTAGCTTATTAGTGATGGAGAAAAAAATTTAATGAACACAATAACATAAGACAGTATTATAGAGAGCAGAAAAGTAAATCCTGGAGGGGAGAGTGGAGGCTGTTGGGGGGACGGGGGCAAGGGGGATGTTGAGGGGAACATGGGGGAGGGGGGATGCATTGGGGAGACATCTGGGTAAACACATAAATTAGAATCAATAAAAAATTAAAAATAGAGCTAAAAAACAACAAAAACAAAAACCACAATACTCTAGGTAATTTTTAATTTATAGTTTTGTTTTGTTTACTTTTCACTTTGTTTTGCAAATTTTACTACCTTCTTTTCTTTCCAGAGCTTCAAAATCTACGTATTTATTTCTTTCACTGTAGCCACTAATTTGGTCCAGATCTCAAGCATAGTTTAAAATTTTTTATAGCAACATCTTTCATTGTACCTCTTGATTTCAAAACACCACATCAGTATCAACCACATATATTTCATTCAATTACAGTCTGACAACAATTATGCTTTATAGGTATGAATGCACCATGAACTCTCATAAGTTCAAAATAAGTGTGCTCATGAATACTCAGGATAACCACTTGTAAAGCCAGGAGGCAGGGTCAGGGCCACTATCACAGCAGCCGCCCGGCCCATGCAGGTTCGCATTGGATTCGGACAGTCGGTAAAGAAACCATGGAGCCAAAAACTGGTGGCCATAGTCTTTAATCTAGCTTGCACCTGGCGGGCAAGTAAAAATACACACTGGGCTCCAAAACCCAGTCACATTCAGTGCTCACAAAGCTACTGATTTATCCGAGTTTCCTAGAATCAAAGGTTTCTAGCTCACCAGCCTTATTCTCCTCAGTTCCCCATCTCCTTCCTTATCCCAGATACAAACTCTACACAAACTGGCATCTCACTCAGCACTCCGCCATCTTGGCTGCTTTTCCTGGCCTTCTCCACGTGGTCTCCTCCCGCTGCTGGCTCTATTCTCTCTGCTCTCTCATGCTAACCTCAGGAACCAAGAGTCCCTAGCTCTCGTGTAGTCTACCCCCATTTTATATTGTAGTTTCACAACCTCTAATCCAATATACAAAATAGGGAAGTCTCTAATACAGTCACTTCTCTGAGGCATGATTGGATTGTACCACCCCACAGCAAAAAGGGTGGGAAAGGCTTAATCCCAAAACCAAGCCCCAGGCTGCAACGATCCTCAACACACATTAATTTCACCTGGGCAACGGCCTCCACATGGGCAACGTTATCTTTTACAAAGTGAGCATAATACATTTTATCTGCCCAACACCACTCTTAAATATGTAGACTCAAATACATATGTAGCTTTTCTGATGGTTATATTAGAAGCTACTTAATATTAACATAATTAAACTGCTCCAAAATTTGATCACAGTAGACAGTAACATTTTTTTTTTTTGAGAGAGAGAGGGAGCATCAGGGAGAGAGAAACAGGAACATGGAACTGCTCCTGTACGAGCCTTGACCAGAGAATAAAACCAGCAAGCTCTTCACTCCAGCACGATGCTCTAACCAGCTGAGCTATCCGGCCAGGGCTAGTAGACAGTAACTTAAATGAACCAATATTTAAGTTATTTAAAAATATTTATTAAGCTTCTATAGGTGCTTGACAACGGTTCTTATATGTATTTCTAATGAGTAGGTTATAACACTTTTTATTTTTGAATGAAGATTGTTAAGTATTCACCATAGGCTCGAGACAGTTCTAATTTTTATATTCATTTAAATTATGGTATCACAGAGCTCTGGAAAACATTATCTCTAATCTTTCATAAAATGAGAATGAATAACAATGCAGAACAAATGCTGTTGGCATACTCGTGACAGGGTAGCTCTGATTAATGCTATAGCATTCTTAAAGTGCTGCTGAAGAAGACACAGTTCAATAAATTAGAAGTACAAGGAAGTATGGGGAATGCCTGCCAGCAATGGAATGTTTACATGATTTACTTGCCATGATAAAAGCTTACTAGAGAGATTACAAAAAGAAAAAAGAAAAAAAGAAAAAGAAAAAAAAGCTAACCATGAAATAGCATTCTCTGACACTTTGTCCCTCTAGAATTCAGGACCAGAATTCAGCTGCACTGAAATTAACCAAATATTGCTCACTCTTTTGAAGACAAAATATACCTATGACAGTGGAAAATCAGAGAAGTCATACTGCCATAACTGTTGTTTTGAATATTCTTTCAGCATTCTGAACCTTTATTCAGAAACAACAGAGTGAAGAATAAGGAATAGAAAGTAGATAAGGAATAGAAAGTAGATAAAGAGGGAGGAAGGTAGATAAATAAACAGGCAGGCAGATGTATATATCTGACTAGATATAAGCTTTCCAACTTTTTTAAAAGCGTTGATCATTATTTTCAAATAAGCATAATGTTATAAATGTCTAATATCTGTTTTTACTGATGTTCTTTGTGTTCACTTTCATTTACTTAAAATGATTTTAATGATTCTTGTGATTTTTTATTTGACTTAACCTTAAATATGATGTCTGCTGATCAATTTAGAAATATTTGGACACTTGCCCGTTATGTTTCTGCTATTTATTTCTTACTTAATTTTGTTTGGATTAAAGAAAAGCCACATGTTTTTGCTTTTCTTCAAGAGAGGGAAAGTCTATTTTACATGGGAAATCAGAGAAGACAATGGATCTACTTCTGTCCTTCATTGTATTAGTTATCTATTATTGCATAATACTGTTACCAAAAATAACAACATTTATTTTCCTTTTTTTTTTTTTTAGGTCAGGAATCTTGGCACAACTTAGGTGCATCCTGTGCAAAGCTGTGATTAAGGTCTCAGCTTTGGTTTAAGAGGCGGTGCAGGGGGAGTTGTTTCCAAACTAGCTCACTCAGATTCTTGGTGGAATTTATTTCATAGTGGCTTCCAGATTAAGGGTTTCATTTTCTTGCTGGCTAGCAGCTAAAGGCCATCTTAAAATCTATAGGCTACCATATGAGATTATTTAACATGACTAATGTTGCTTCAAAGTTAAAAAGAAAATGAGGGATTCCAACAAGAAAGGCAATATAATCTTATGTAATGTAATCGCGCAATCACAGACATGTATAATTCTTTCCCATCGCTGTTCCCACATTGTATTAGGAAGAAGCTATTTACAAGTCATGCTAACACTAGGACATGAACAACAAGAAGTAAAGATCATGTTTGCTACCTTTAGTTTTTCACACACACCCACACACACCCACACACTTCCCTGCTAAATATTTTCTTAATAATCCCTTTCCATTTTAATAAGTCTTTTATTCTTTGTATGTCATTTTAGAGCGCTTCAACTGCTATGTCATCAAATTCAATGATCTTTTTTCTGCTCTGCGTAAGCTTCTGAGAGGAAGTAAGAGAGAGAGAGAAAGATAGATTCATAGTCAGTGTTCAGCTAAAGATTCAATCAGAGTCACCGCTACTGATCTATGTGTTATCCAGGGGAGCTGAGGACTTAACTGATGTCACTTGCCAACAAGGAGAAACAGAAGGAATGTGAAAGTGAATGTGTATTGCAATACTCCCTGGTGCCCTGCACCAAGTTACTGAGTAAAAAGAATTATGGTGTCTGCTGTACTTGTGCCTTCACACAAAATGTCTCTTGTATTTCATTCTAATTCAGAACTGTGTAGAGAGCAAAATTTCTTGATAAGAAATGAGGTTCCATCCTGACCAGGCAGTGGTGCAGTGGATAGAGCATCGGACTGGGAGGCAGAAGACCCAGGTTCGAGACCCCAAGGTCTCCAACTTGAGCGCAGGCTCATCTGGTTGGAGCAAAAGCCCACCAGCTTGGACCCAAGGTCGCTGGCTCAAGCAAGGGGTTACTCAGTCTGCTGAAGGCCTGCGGTCAAGGCATATATGAGAAAGCAATCAATGAGCAGCTAAGGTGTTGCAACACACAATGAAAAACTAATAATTGATGCTTCTCATCTCTCTGTTCCTGTCTGTCTGTCCCTGTCTATCCCTCTCTCTGACTCTCTGTCTCTGCAAAAAAACCAAACAAACAAACAAAAAAACTATTAAAAAAATAAATGAGACTTGACCTGTGGTGGCGCAGTGGATAAAGCGTCGACCTGGAAATGCTGAGGTTGCCGGTTCGAAACCCTGGGCTTGCCTGGTCAAGGCACATATGGGAGTTGATGCTTCCAGCTCCTCCCCCCTTCTCTCTCTCTCTCTCTCTCTCTCTCTCTCTCTCTCTGTCTCTCCCCTACTCTCTAAAAGGAATAAATAAAAAAAATTTAAAAAAAAAGAAAAGAAATGAGGTTCCAGCTTAACTAAATTGACACAACATACGGCACTACATTTATTATTTTATGAGAAGCTTTATAGTCTTAGCGTTTTATACACAGGTCATTTATGGATTTCAAATTAAAATTTTTTGCACGGTTTAAGTCATGATGTTAGCTTGCAACTTTTTCTTTCTTTCTTTTTTTTTTTTTTGGGTCATTAGATCATCTATTTATTCTCAGAAACAATTTGAAAAAAATTTAATTTCATTGTAAAATTACATCGGTACTTTAGTAAAGAATCACTTAACATATATATATTTGTTGCAAATTCTTTATTCTGGTTCAATAATCAGTATGTCTGTCCTTAGGCCAATGACACATTGTCATAATTTTTTGTTGTTGTTTTTAGCGTTATGAAAAACGTTGCAGTCATTACAACCATGCTTGCTTTTTCTTTTGCAAGACTGTTCTGAATGTTTCAGGTCATTACTCTTCATATACATTTTAGAACAAGTGTATCAATCAATTTCCATTTTTTAAAAATCCTGCTAGAATTTTGATTTAGATTGCATTGAATCTAAAGATCAATTTGCAAAAATTTCTACCTTAACAATATTTAAAACAAGAACATAATGTATCTTTCTACTCATTCTTAAATTTCAAAAATGAGTTGTCAGTATAGAATTCTAGTATATTTATCACTCTTATTTTTGTCCTTGTTTTCTAAGTTAATAACTGATATGTCTGCATCTGCTATACTTTTGTTTTTCTTCTTCCATATCTATGTTACATTTTTTGTTTTTTTATATGTATTTTAGATATTGGATATGAAAGTAATAAAGTGGCTACTTTCACTAGCAAGAGTCCCCTTTTTTATGTTAGGAAGACAGCATACTTAAATAAAATCATGTTTTGAGTTGAGTTAGAACTGAGCTCCAGTACTGGTAAGAGCCTGTTCTCCAGTGCTTGTCTTTTGTACTTGAGCATGGCTCTCTTTGGATTTTGATTGAGAGCTTCAACCGTTTATCATCACAAATCTGAAATTTCTATCATGGATCTTTGAATATTAGTGTTTCACCTTCTCTCACACAAATTCAAAATTCTCTCACAGATTCAAAATTCCCTGGTTTGTTTATTTTTTTCATGTCTTCTCCCTTGTCAGGACTTTGTCACCTAAGTACATAATGACACTAGAAGATATCCTCTGCCTTACCAGTTCTGTATCACTACTTATCCTATGAAACCCAAAGTTTATCAAATAGCCTATGGTAAAATCTGACCTACTTGAGATTCTGTTTCCTATTCAGTTTTACAGACACACATGGCTGCCAGCATGTTTCATTTTACTTCAAAGTGGAAGTCTACCCGGTTACACTTAATATAACTTCTTATGAGTTTCAGATTAAATCTACCATATTATTATTTATTTTTTATCTGCTCAATATTTCTATATTCATTTTTCTTAGCTGTACTGTATTCCTTATGTTCGGTGGTACTTAACATTCGGGGTGATTTTGCCACACAAGATATATATATATATATATGCGTGATGTCTAGAGGTAATTTTTTGTTGTCTTAACTCATGGGGAAGGTGGTACAGGCATGTATTGTGTAGATGTCAGGAGATACAGTTAAACAACTTACAATGTACGAAAAGGTAAACAAAGAATTACCTAACCCAAAATGTCAGCAGCATCAAGACTGAAGAACTCTGTTTTAGTTTAATTACTTCTACTATTTCGTTTTCTCTTGTTTCTTTGCACTTTTTTTTTCTTTTACAGATAACCTTAGACAAGAGGCTTCATTCACCCATTAAATTCTAATATATATTAATACCTTTAGCACTAAACCAAAGAATTTTGAAACACATTAAACCTGTTTACACTTATCACATTGGTGCAATTATTGTGTATAATCTTAATCTTCCCAGTTAAATTTAAAAAAAATACTATTTTTATTTATATAATAAATACTTGTCTTTGTTACTATGTATTTACCCTTTCTATTGTTCTTCATCACTCTCTGCACCTCTATGCTTCTACGTCAATCATTTTTTTTCTACTTGAAGATTCCCTCTTAGTATTCTTTATTGCAGGACTTTGCTGAAATTTTTAAAGTTATTATTTTTTTGGAAAACTTCTTAACTTGCCATAATTGTTAAAGGATATTTATGTTTGGTAAAATAAAAATTTATATTAGCATTTATTTAATTATTTTGAAGATATTCTACATTTTTATAGCTTCTATTGTTCTTTTAATGCTTACCTTGAATTAAATCAGTATTAGAGCTGCTTGTTTAATGATCACCTTTTTCTCTTTCTCTTTAACTTTATTCAGTTTTACTATATTGCTCTTTGGTATGATTTTATTTTTATTTAAACTTATTGGCTTTCATAGCATATCTTTGCCGGTGGCATTACATCTTTCATGAATTTTGAAAATGTCTGTCATTGTTTCTTCAAATATGTTTCTCTTAGTCACTCTTCTCTCTGTAAACAGTTTAAAATATGTTGAAACTCTTCTATGTTCTGTCTCTTACTTTCTTTTATATCTTTTAATTATATTATGTATGTGCTTAAAGCTGGATATTATCCTATAATCTCACATCTAGTTTTCCAATTCTCTCATCATCTGTGGAATCTTCTGTAAAATCTATCTATTGATTATAATTTCAGCTATTGTATTTTTGTTTTCAATCATAATTTATATCCAATTGTTCTTTTTTAAAGAAATACATATCATTTCATTTAATTTCTTGAATATTTTAGATAAATCTTTGTCTAACAACTTTTACATCTGTGTTTCCTGTCATTTTTTAATATCATTTCTCTCTTGTTTTTCAATGTGTTTTGTCCTTTTACCTGCCTAGTAACTTTTGTTTGTTTTTAATATTTTTTTTGAATTTATTAGGGTGACACTGTTTAATACAATTTTACAGGTTTCAGGTCTATAATTCTATAATATATCATCTGTATATTGCATGTTTACCTAAACTGGGCACCTGAGAGCTGTATAAATATGTTAACCAGTGCCACCCTAATAAAACCAATAAAAAAATTACAGGAAAACTCTGTAGAGAAAATTTATGGTTCTTTTTATTATAATTTAAAGATATATACACTTTTTCTTTCAGCAGAGTCTATGCTAAAGGAAGATAACTCTAATCATGAGAAAAAACTAGATTTGTAACTGGCCTTCAGTCTCTGTGGAAGAATGAATCAGCATCACTCTGGGCATTTAGTTCATAAGTGTTTCAATTGAAACCTTGAAATATATATATATGAACCACAAACTCCATTTATTTTCAAAGTCTCTTGAGATATTAAGTGGCCCAGCCTCACAGACTCAGTTTTAAATTAAGCCAATGCCTTAAGGGGTAAATCAAAAGCAAATGTTAGAGTCATATTTTAGATTTCTTTTATTCTCCAAGTTCTTGAACCTCAATTCATCACTGTCTTGATATTTGAAAACAGATTTCAAAAAAAATTATCCTAGAATGCTATAACCATAAATATCTAATTTATATCTTTCCAAATCCAGATATATGGTATGGCATAGCTCTTTTCCGAGTATTGGTAATGCTCTTAAAACCAGCCTTCTCTCTCTCCCTGTTTCTTTCTCTTGCTCTCTCAATCTTGCTCCTATTTTCACTCATCACAGCTGTCTTACCATTTCATTTTGCACATTTACAAGGCAAATCTCTTTTTTTTTCTGAAAAAAAAAATAGGTAACGTTAAAGATTCTCATCTTTAACATAGCAAAACTACCTTTTTTAGAATATACCTCAGTATGTTATTATCCATATTCTATATTAAGCCTACTTTTATAGGTCCTAGACTTATTTCTTCTTCTTTTTCAGTCTGTTCATCATTTTAGAATTAGCTTGATTATAATGGGCATTTTATCCAAAGCAGTTTGTAAAATCTCTGAATTATCACTGATCTTTTTAATGATTTCTTCTTAATTCATCTATTCACATTGGTAAAATGTTTCAATATTTTTGAATAGGTGACACCATTTTCTCTTTTACAGCAACAAATAAAATTTTCACCACTTTTTTTTGTAACAAATGATCGTTTTAATCAAGATATGACATGGTAGAGAAATTAGTGAAAAATCTATAAAGAATGCATATGATTTCCAAGGATAAAAGCAGCAATATTCCCAGAAAATCCTGTTATGTTTGGCCTGATTCTTTCACAGAGATATTTTGTCAATTATTATAAATTAATTTTCTTTTTGTGTAGCTCAACATGTCTACTCTGGCCACCATCTTGAAAAGACATTTTATAGGAGAAAATTAGGCCCCTGTGAAGGAAAATGAGGTAATAGCAACATTTTGATTTACCCCCTTGACACTTCTGTTTGTTATATTGTGTGGCCAGTATCCATGGCCACCATCACAGACGCCTGGCCCATGAAGGTTCACATTGGATTTGGACAGTCGGTAAAGAAACAATGGAGCCAAAAACAGGTGGGCCATCCTCTTTAATCCTAGCTTGCACCCAGCAGGCAAGTAAAAACACACACTGGGCTCCAAAACCCACTCATTCAGTGCTCACAAAGCTACTGACTTATCCGAGTTTCCTAGAATCAAAGGTTTCTAGCTCACCAGACTTATTCACCTCTGTTCCCCATCTCCTTCCTTCTCCCTGCATAAACTCTGCACAGACTGGCTTCTCATTCAGCACTCCACCATCTTGGCTGTTTCTCCTGGCCTCCTCCACATGGCCTCTCTCTGCTCTGCTCTCTAATGCTAATCTCAGGAACCGAGAGAGAAAGCTCCTGTTCTGCCCCCATTTTATAGTGTAGAAATCAAAACCTTTAACCCAATATATAAAATAGGGAAGTCTCTAATACAAAGTCATGGGATTGCACCACCCCACATCAAATGGAATGGGAAAGGCTTAGTCCTAAAACCAAGCCCCAGGCTATAAGGATCCTGCCTGCCCACAGCCCGCCCCAACACACATTAATATCACCTGGGTGATGGGCTTCCATGTGGGCAGCGCCATCTTTAACAAAGTGAGCATAATATATTTTATCTGCCCAACATATATATTTTCTTACAAATATTTCACATCATTCTCAGGTTTGTTGCTAAAAGTTTATAATGTAAAGTGTCCTTGTGATGGTTAATTTTATGTGTTAACTTGGCTAGGTCATAGTGCCTAGTTGTTGGATTAAACTCCAGTCTAGATGATACTGTAACAGTACTTTTTTAAAAACATAATTAACATTTAAATCAGTAGACTTCAAGTAAATCAGATTACCCTCCATAATGTAGGTGATCTCATCCAATGCTTTGAAGGCCTTAAGAAGAAAGCTTTCCTAAAGAAGAAGGATTTACCCTCAAAACTGCAACATAAAAACACTACCTGAATTTGCAGCCTGCTTCCCAGTGAAATTTTGAGTTGAGACTACAACATCAAGTGTTATCAAAATTTCTAGACTGACAGCCTGCTCTAAACTGTGCTAGCTCTCACAGTCATGAGTATGCCAAGTCTTTGAAATAAATCTTTATCTCTATATCTAATTGGTTCTGTAACTCTGAAAAGCCCTGGTTAATATAGTCTTAGTATAAAGGAAAAGGTGATGAGCTAGTTTATTTTTTTCTTCAGAAAAGACAAATATGTGTACCTTCGAGGCTTAGTAAGCCTAAAGTTCAGGAGATTTTATACAGTGAGAGAGAAACAGTAAAAGGAGAAATTGCTCCCCTGGTTTGAAATCTGGAAAACAAACATGATGTGCCTTTGAGAAAAGACATTGTAGATTTTGACAAGTGGAATCTTCTGTTTGCTAAGACAGCAAAAGCATTCTAGATATTGGCCAGTGAATTCCTTGGACAGGAATTTTGTTTCTAAGAGTCCAAATATAGCAGGAGTAATTCAGACAGCAAAATTTTATTGAAAGTTCATGGTTTGGGAGATTGCCAGGAAAAGATTAAAACTTGCTCAAGGATTCCCCAGATTCCAAGATAAGAAGGCCAGGGAAAGGTGGAGTTGGACAGTCTTAAAATCATTGAGACAAGCAAGCAAAAACTGCTTTTCTGCTATGCAGAGAATAGTTTAAACCAGCGTAGACCAGAACAAAAGATCTATCCCAGTGAGGTGTAAAATACAGTTTTATTGTAAAGTTTTAACACCAAAATGAATTTTGAAAAGGTTCACATATAGTAACAGAGTGAAATATGCCTTTTATGCTTAAGCCAAGACTATTAGAATATATTAAAGTAAATAAAGTAAGAAAGAAATAAACACTTCCTTAAGTTGGGAGAGACTGAAATGCCAACACTTTGTATATATTTCAGGAGATACTCCACACGTCTTTTAAAAGACACTTGAAAAATTACCAAAATCTTCTTCCACCATGACTCTCTGCTCATTAAGGTTTACTATTAATCAGTAACATTACTTAAAAGAAACAAAAATCTGCCTTCTCAATGTAGGAGGTATTGAAATTAAAACCACTAAGACATAGAAAAAGCTGCCTGCACAGTAGTGCATCCAATGAATATTAAATATGTATATATGAAAGACTCCCTAGGGCAGATGAGCTTTTTAATCATAGTGTTTGACTTTCCATATCTGATTTGTTTCTCCTTCTATGGCAGGAGGGAGGACTTGGTAGCACATTTTTCTCTAATTTCTTCGTAACCACTACTATCAACCTGACAGCTTGGACTGATTAAATAACCTTATTAACATGCAGATATAACCACTGCCTTTAAGAGTCTCTGAGGCTAAAATTAAATGTAAATTAACAAGGGCCCAAACCCTTCTTCAGCTTCTTTCCTCTCAGGGAATTATTACATATTACCTTCTGGGGAAAGATAGTGCATTTACAAATCACGCTTATTTGTTTTTATTCTATTCGTCCAGTAAGGACAGATGGCATGTAGCCAGGGGAAGAACAGTGAAAGAGCATAGTAAAAGTAAGCCAAAATCAAAGTTAGAAAAACCAATGTATAAACACCTTGTTGGGAAGCAAAATTTCAACTGATTTAGAAAATGCTCTAGAAAATGGTGGTTTAAACACCTTGTTGGGAAGCAAAATTTCAACTGATTTAGAAAATGCTCTAGAAAATGGTGGTTTTACCCCCCTTACTATATTAATAAGAATCAAAGGGAAAGACATAAGAGGGTTATAGGAAATCCATTGGTAATAGATTAGGGAGGCAGGAGAAAACAAAATGGGGAAATCTTTGGGATTGGATATAAAGTAATATGTATAGACTCAGTTTTTACATAAGCAGGTATTAGTTACCAGCTAAAAATTAACATGATAATAATAACAATGAGGGGGTTTGTGGGTTTCTGCTCAGATGGAATGCCTGCCCTGAACTGGCAGGAAGAAATATGCATAGTCCCCGGGGAACTGAGATGGCTGTGCGGAGCCTCCATCTCAAGTGCTAAAAATAGCTGGGTTGTGAGTATGGTCCCAGATGGGCAGGGCATCGACCCCAGATGGGGTTTTGCCAGATGGATCCCGGTTGGGGTACATGTGGGAGTCTGTCTGTCTATCTTCCCTCTTCTCACTTGGAAAAGAAGAAAAAAAATTAAAATGTGATTTCCATCAGAAAGTGTTTTACTTTCCTGCAAACTGTTGGAATAAAATATGTTAATATGAAATATCTTTCTTCCTGACAATGTATTCTCCCTGAAGGCAGATGCATGCAGGTTCTCTTAAATATATATCGAATATCCATATCGATGCGATTTTCTCTCATTCTGATTTGGTGGGCCTGTATTATTTTTTAAAATGTTCACACAGCTTGGCCAATAAAATGAAGAAAAAATGACATGTATCAGTTATAAAAATGTGGTTTTTAAAAAGAATATTTGGTTGAATATATTCTTTGTTTCTCAATTCTGCAATTGTGAGACTGACAAGGAACAGTTAGGGTTGTTAGATACCAAATAAAACTACAGCATACTCATTAAATTTTAGTCAGATGATTAAAATATGCATTTTTATAAGTATATTCCAAACATTGCATAGGATTTACACTAATATTTCAAAATTTTTATCTAATATTAAAAATTAATTGGATGCCCAGTGTTTTATCTGACAACTATACTGATAATGAAAATGTAAATTGAGTAAAAAATAAATTTTGCTTTCGTAAGCCATTGTAGAATGAGGGTTACCTGTCGCCATACTATAACTTTCTGACCTATCTTAACTAATAGAACCACAGTCCAACCATAAAAAAAAATGAGATTAATACTATTACATGATAGTCTGAAAAGATATTTCTTTTCCCACTGAAGAATAATGAGTGATTACATAAACAATGCCTTGTCCTGGTGACGCCTTTCTTTCCAAACCATGCCGTATAGTCATAAAGAAGTTACATCTGTTTCCATATGTAGTTTTGAAAAACTATACAAATCAAATTAATTGCCAAGGAGTAATATAAACTATTAGCATTCATCCCCAACAAAATGTTTCAAACTGGTGTAGTATAAGATATAGGTAATTATTTTAATCTTTTCTGGTTGTGGAGATGCCAGAAATCAAACACAGATCTGACTGATACAAGCTGTACTTAATCATAATGATAAACAGTTACATAGGTAACTGGAAAAATGATGACTCTGAACAAGAAAGGTCTGGATTCAAGGACAAGGGGTGTCTGTTCTAACATGAGGAATATCTACTTAGCACATTGAGGTCAGATATAAGAGACATTAATAATAGCCTGGTCGATAATTTAACAAAAGTCTAAAATTACTTTTTAGAAATGCTACTGAAATAAGAAAATCTTAGAGAGTTAAATGATGTTAATGGATAAGAAATGTAATGCTGTAAACATATCACTCTTCCAAAATTGATCTATACTTTCAATGAAATTATAATTAAAATTCCAATAGGATTATGAACATAAAAATTCAAAGAATTGGTCTGAACTTTATACAAAATAATACAATAGTATAAATAAAGACAATTTTGGAAAGGAATACGAAAAAAGTAGGAGTTTCCTACCAGAAATTCAAACATATTTTATACATTACTAATACTTAAATCAGTGTGATAAGACAAAACAATCATATATTGAGCAGAGATTGTCTTAGCATGGTGATAATTAAACCATGAAGTTTGGGAAATAAAACATAAAACTCTGGAAATAAATATTAAGGACAAAATCAGAAAAGTGGTAGGATGAAGACATATGAGGCAAACTAACTTGAACAATAATGTTACCATTTATGCCCACAATGAAATTTTATTTGGCCATAAAAAGAAATGAAGTATTGACTCAATCTACAACATGAGTGAATTTTGAAAATATTTTCTAAATGAAAGAGTCCAGATACAAAAGGCCAAATATTGTATGATTCTATATACATAAAATATCTAGAATAGAAATATCCATCAAGACAGAAAGCAGATTAGTGTTTGCCCGGGCTGAGGGCAGAGGAAAATGAAGAGTAACTGTTAATACGGGGATAGGGTCTGAGATAATGAAATATTCTGAAATTAGACTGTTGAGATTGATGCACAACTTGTGCATATACTAAAACCCACTGAACTATACACTGTTAAAAGGGTGAACTTAATGGTATATGAATTATGTCTTGATAAAACTGTCACTATAAATATTTATATTTTTAACATTTCCTACAAAATCTCCTAGGGTAAAAAAATAATAAAATTAAAAAAAATAATAATCAAAGTAATTTATCATGGATTTCAAGGGAGCACAATATATTTCCTATGGTGAATTGAAATAGTAAACTTAACTGTGTATTATATAACAGAAATAGTGTTTTCCTTCACTTTTCTTCATTTTTCCAAACCAATTTAAGTATTATAGTAAAGAGAGAAAAATACATTTTTTCACACTTAGATGTATTTAAAACAAGTAAAGTAAACAGACTTTGAGTACTGTTTTTCTTAAATTGTTAGACATTGATTTATACAGATTTTTACACCAATTAGCTTTCAAAAGTTTTATTATTTATAATATGTACAATTCACTCTAACTTTTCTGGAAGAGAAAATGGGTGCCTGATTGTTTAAAGAGTGATTAAATATTGACTCTAGAACACTATTTTACCTCATTTGATTTAAACAATTATCTGAAAATCCTCCGAACCAGCCTTTTCCTAGTTACATCTTTTGTGGCTCTAAACACAAGCGATTGATCTGATTCTCACTTACAGTTTTTATAATACAGTTAAAGTGAATTTAGTTGCTTTACCAGATGCTTTTGGATAGCAGTTGAAGAATCATATTGACACTTTAATAACTATTTTATTTACATCAATAAAGGTTTAGTGTATTTCTAGAGATATAGTAAAGTTAAATGCACTCAATTGTCTCAGTTATTAAATCTGAAAATGCCTTCAAAATGAGAAAAGTCAGAATATCCTAACAGATTCAGAGCCCTACTATTTATATAATATATATGTCCAGGAATGAAGTTTAAAGTCTTGCAAATTATTACCTTCAAAGAAAATCATGTCCATATATATAACCTTCACACAGACAGATGCACAAACATGGTTCCCAACTTTTACATTATTTTCCGCAATCAGCATTTATCTTTCATTTCATTGGGTTTCATAAAGAGAACACAAAGAGCTTCTCTAAGAATGTATATCATAAATACAACACACCTCTTTATATATATTATTTGGAACAACTTATAAAAAGGAAATACAACAGTTGTTTGTTACCGTTCATTTTAGGTAGACTGTCTCAGCTGCTCACATCTAGCACATCACCTAAAACTCCTTCAGTCTGTAACAGCCAGAACTTTTGATATTATCTGTTTGGCGAGAAGAAGGGATATGCCTGCTTCTCAGAAAAGTGGTGGCGTCCTGTGGATATCTATTGGGGTTTTATCTGCCAAGAATATTTTTACCCTTTGTTCTTGCGTCCTTAGCCAAGGGAGATTAACCTGTTTTAGGCGTTTTCATCAGAAAGGGATTCAGACACAAGTTTCACCTCTTTTGCAAGGGTTTTAGCTACTTAATTTTTCAAAGATCTGGGTCACAATCCAGAACTCCCAGAATAAGTCACAGCGCTATATGGATTGCCCACTAGAGCAGCTCTGTCTCTGAGGCCACTGCTGGGTTTCTGCCAGAAGAAAGAAGATGAGAAATAAGCTGCCTCTGGGGAAGCTGAAGGGTGGATATTGGAAACACGCTTCGGGGGGGGGGAACCCTAATATTTTCATAACATTGTTGAATCAGCAGGAACACCCAAAATGACAAGAAGATGACATCCATCTCACTATCTTCTTCTAAATTTTGTTTTAGTGAACCTAAAGTGAGGACCTATTTCCTATCCTATATCCCGACTGCAAGAGACTCATGGAGATGTAAATTTAGCTTTTCCACTTCTATAAATATGAAGGGGATGAAGTTTGAAGGAACCTATCCAGACAGCCATGTCACTCTCATTTGAGAAAGAGAACCCCTCTCTCCTGGGCAGTCCACCCCACAGTTTTAGTGTGTTTACATCTCTTTCCTTTACCATCACTGTGGTGAGCTTGTAACCAAGCAACAGCCACTAAGTTTGCTGAGAAAGTAATGGAGGGGAGACCCTACATCTACTCTGCTCAATGCTGGTATATGACTAAGGAGCTGCTCAGGGTCATCCTGAGTCCATGTGGGCATATTTGCTCAGATACAGAATGACCGCTTTTGAGTATCTTAAACTTCTGAATTCAGGAGTATCAGATCCATTAACCAACATACTTCCTTTTCTGTTTTTGTTTCTGTTTTCTTAGTTATTGTGAGTTTGGTTTCTGTCCTTTTCAAAGGAAAGAAGACTGATTAATATAATTCCTTTTGCTTTATAATCTTTGAATGTGTGTGCCTAACAGAATTCATGGAATAACGTACGCTCTAAATAACATTTATACAACAAATGGGTGGATGAATGGATTTTGCAAGCATGGATGGATGGTCTGTAGTGTTATGGGTCCTTTATAATAAAACCATTGTTTTCAAAAATACATTTATGTTTCTATATTCCTGCCACCTAAAAAACAGTCACCAAATCAATTATATAGAAGGATATGCCATAGTTATTCATTTTGAATTTTTCTGTAACAGGAAATAAGAGTATCTTACATGTTCATTGGCTACTGGGTTTTGTTCATCTGTGTATAATTATAAATAACAAATTTTTGTGGGTTCATTTTTTTATCTTCATACTTTTGATATTTAAGCAAAGTTGGCATCCTAAAAATGTTAACACTTTGCCTCATGTATAGAAAACATGTTTGTAACTTAAGTTTTTTATGCTATATAGATTTTTAAAACTCAGGTATATTGATATTTGTCAATTTGTATCATGTCTTTGTCTAAAAAGAGTTCCACTAATGACAGGGTAAATATAAAGTATCTTACATTGTCTTATGTTTTAATGCTCTATATTTTATTATCAATATTTATAATCCAAATCAAATATAATTTAAGTGCTTAAGATATGGGTACAACTTTATATATTTCTACATCATGATCCTTTCTTCAGTTAATTGCAATATACAACTTCAACCAGAACTTATCATTGACATCGCTGTTGCAAAAAAGACACAGACTTATTATAAAAATATAATTTATTTATGAAGTTTTTACTTATTCATTGTCCTATTTCTCTATTACTTTCAGGGTTTTACATTTTTCTAGAAAAATCATCAATTTTATTGCAATTTTTGATTTATTAAATTAAATAAGTTCATTACATTCTCTGTATTTAAAAAATATGAACTCTTCTATATGCAATTCTGTTTTCTATTTCATTCCTAATATCATATATGTATGGTTTTTCTTCTGTTGCCTAATAATCTTGCAGAGTTATAACTACTTCTTTAGTCTTTTGAACAAATTACCATTGTTCTTGTGACCATCTGTATGGTTAAATTTTTAGGACTTTAATTCTAATTTTCTTTTAATTGTTTTCTTCATATTTTATTTTATTTTACTCTGTGGTTACTTAGTTTTTTGACTACCCAACTTATTAATTTCATAATCTTTATAACTACATCAATTCAGCTTATATATGACTATAATCACCATTTTAGTAGTTTCTTCAATTTTTTATTTATATATTGATTTTTAATTTAATACATGTTAATTTAATTGGAATATAAATTTCAATTATTTTTAAATTCTCTTTATTGTTTCCTTTTAATAATGAATCAATTATAATTGCATTTATACATTTATTCATGATTAGTTAGTTCATCTATTATTTTGTTATTGATTTCTAATCTTATGGACTAAAGGGGAATGTATGTGACCTATTAAATAGAAATTCTGTAAAATTTTTTAGGATCTCTATGTGACCTAGGCAAAGTTCAGCTAAAAATGACTGCATCCTATGTTTTGAGTACACTGTATAGGATTTTGTATACATATCTATATTAATTTCATCTCATTACTCAAATAGTCTGTTTCAAATGTTCTGTTGTTCAAATATTCTGTTATACCATTCCTTGATTTATCTAAATCTGAAAGATATAATACAATAGCAAGAGTGTGGCTCTTTTGTATTTCTGGCATTTCTTTTGCTTTGTGCATGTTGCAGCTCTATCTTTGGGTAAAAAAGATTAATGAATATAAGTTTATGATTTGTATATCTTCTTGGTTGATTTTATATTTTTATACAAAAATAATATTACAAAGAATACTTATTTTCTTCAGTTCAAAATCTTTTTTCTGGTCCTGACATTCATATAACTAGTTAACTTTGTTGAGGGTTTTCCTGTTATATACTTTATTCACTAACCTTGCATTCAAATTTTCTGCCAAAATGTTTAAATTCAACTTTCAAAATCAGTACATGACTAGAATAAAGTCTGATTTTGTTCTGTTTTTAAAACAGTCAAATAAAAATAATTATTAACAGAAATTTTATTGATTGATTTTAGTGAGCGAGAGAGAGACACACACACAGGAAGATGGTTCTGTTCCTGTATGTGTCCTTACAAGAGATTGAACCCACAACCTCTGTGCCTCAGGATGATGCTCCAATGACCTGAGCTATCCAGCCAGGGCATTTATTAACAGAATTTTAACATCATTTTTAGGTTTACAGAAAAAGTGAGCAGAAAGAAGAGTTCTTATTTTAAATTCCATTTTTGTGTGTAGTATTTTTTTCTATTCCATTTTCTTCTACTATGGAAATTGTCCATGTTCTTTCATTAGTGGTCTGGACAGGTGGCTGCGTGGATAGAGTGGCATCCTAACACACCAATGTCATAGGTTCAATCCCTGGTCAGGGCACATAGGAGAAGCAACCAATGAGTGCAAAAACTAAATGAAATAACTAAAGAGACCAACGAGTTGGTGCTTTTCTCTCTCTTTTTTCTTCTTTCCGACCCTTTCTCCCCTTCTTAAACAAATGGGGAAACTTTTTTTTAATCATTAGGAAATAAATTTCCTTAATCATTGCATATTTTAACTATACACTGTCTCAATCTTTTATAATGACTGGTATTTACATTTGTATTAACAGTTCTTTTGTTTCTCAGCATTATTAAAATGTTTATATACATTTATCTATTTATTTATTTATTTATTTTTGTTTTTCTGTGGCAGAGAAGAGAGTTGCCAAAATGTTATTTCTGTAGGGGTGGTTTCTTCCTTAGTTAATTTTCAGTTCTTTACTTTGTCTTGTGACCTCAACTACAATTTTCATGACTCACTTTTGTCTCATCCACATTAATCTTTTTATTCTATAAACATCATTCAAAAAAAACTTATTCTATGTCATTACTTCTGTATCTCTTTCATTTTCCATCTTTTTATCTCTGATGTGTACCAATATGTGATTTTCTTAGATTTATTTCCTCTTTCCATGTATTCTTCATGCATACTGTCTGTTTCAATCCTTTTTAATTTAATTTTTTCTTTGCAGAATTTTTTACTCTCATTCAATGTTCTTCATTGAAAACAAAAAAAACCCCACAAAACAAAATTGTGTTTTTTACTTTGCTCCATCTCCTTTTTTGCATCCAAAACACTTTAAACCAGTTGCTATAGTTTTTATTTTTTTGTATTTGCTTATTCTCCTAAATAATAATTTGTAACTTTTGAAAAAGTTTTTGCTTTGATTAATTCATTTGTAATAGAAGTTGATTTTCCTTGGGATTCTTACATGCCCTGAATTGCAAAATGTTTCAAATGAGTTTTTTTGTTGGCCATTTCCATAGTAAGCCTTAGGTGCCTTAAGAGTTTGAGACAAACTAACTTTCCAAGTTGTGCCAAGTCAATATTTTGAATTTAGACTAAAACCATATTTATGGGTAAATTTTTGATTTTCATATTTTGCAAGTTACCCCTTATTACAGACTGAATTATACTCATTCCCAAACTTTATATTTAGGAGCCTTAATTCCCAATGTGATTTAATTTGAGATAGATAATTAAGGTTAAGTGAAATAAAGTCATAAAGGTAAGATGTTAATCCTATATGCCTAGTAGCCTTGTTAAAAGATAAAGAGACACCACAGTTAATCTCTCTGCATGCACACAAGGAAGAGGCTGTGTACAAACAGACTGAGAAAGCCGCAAGACAAGGAGAATGGCTTCAAAAGAACCCAGAAGCAGCCAACTTTCCCAACATCTTGACCTTGGAGTTCCAGCCTCCAGAACCATGAGGAAGTACATTTCTGTTGTTTAAAACACAGAGTCTATGGTATTTTATTTCTTTATGGCAATTTTAAAAAATAAAGCACTTTTCCCCCCTTTGCACCAGGAAGATGGCAAACATCTTTCCTGCTATCTGTAGAGAGATTTTTTTATCTAGGCAATTGTAAAGAATGCCATCTTTTTACACTCATAACTTATCCTTAAATTAATGCCAATCTGGCTCAGACTTAAGCTTACTTTTTACATAATAATTTTAAGGCACACAATAACTATTACTTTACAAAATCCAATAGATACTTCATTAGCCTTATATTCCTTTATATCATAGAGAAATATTCTGGAATTTTCCTAACATTCTTTTTACTCAAGTAAATCATAATTTTATTAACATGGATGCAAAATACCACACCTATTTTTCCCATTTTTATATTTTTGATTTCCATTTCCCCTCTCTAGAGATTTCCAAGGTAATGGATTTAATATTTTAATTGCATATGTATACTTCATTTAAAATATATAATGTTTGTGTGCTTCAGTGTGTATATATAAATACATAGTTGCAATGTCTTATATATCTAATTTTGTATTATTTTATCACTTAGTGCAATGTTTTAAAATCAATCAATTTATGTGTATTTATCTCTAGTTTATAGTTCTAAAAAAGAATAGCAAAGGATGTTATGTTTTCATCACATTTACCTCTTTCTCTAATGATGGGACATTTAGATTGATTTTGATTCTGTCTCCCAGTTACCATAAACAATACTGTGATAAGCATTCTCATACATTTTGACATTCATTTTCAGTATTTTGCAGAAATACTGAAACATACTAGCTCTAGCCATATCTAAAATTCTGAGTGTTATGATGAAGGAACTCATTTTTCTAGTTAATCTTCTATTCTCACCTTGAAGGATCTCACCAGTCATTCTGATTTCCTCTAATAGCTTTAACTAGTAGTAATTATTCTTTTGTGTCAAGAAATAACAAATCTCTTACCCAACAGATATCTCTCCAGAGCCTCACATAGATATGTCCACACTGCCTAAAACTGAATTTATCATTTACCTCCTAAAACATAATTTCTTATTGCTTATTTTTTCTATGTTATTAAGTGGCAGCCAGATCAGTTACTAAAGCTAGAATATAGAAAATTCTCCTTTATTTCTCTCTTTTCTTTAATCTAAACTCTAATATCTAAAGATTAGGTGAGTCCCGTAGATTCCATGTTTAAATATCTATACAGTAGAAATATCTTCACATAGTTCCCTATTTCTGGTAAACTTATATTCCCCAATTTAGCTGGATCAGTTCTATTCAATCAATCCTTTAGATCTTGAGTAGACCTCAAGAATTTATTTTTATCAAAATGTTTTTAGCTAATCAAGTCAAAATTATATCCACCTGTTAGGTTCTTTTCCAACACAGTCTTTATTAATTTATAACCTAGGAGCTTATCTCTAAAATTACTCATTTACTGATTCCAGGCCTGGAGAGGGGTGTCAAATGGCCACAAAGTAGGCAGATGCACCAACTCCCACTTTCCAGAACCAAGGTGGATTACAATTTAAATTTGAGAACACTCATCGTGAAATACAAATTTTGGATTGAACTAGGAAGATTCTACAATGAAGGACCACCAAAGAACCCACACTGAGTCTGGTAGGAGGGGCAGAGACATGGAGAAGGCATTTTCTCTGATTACAATGGCATGAGACTAGAAATCAACCACAACAGAAAAACTGAAAAATACACAAACACATGGAAACTAAATAGCATGTTATTAAACAACAAATGGGTTAACAATGAAATCAAAGAAGAAATAAAATAATTCCTAGAAACAAATGATAATGAGAATACAACAATTCAAAATTTATGGGACACAGCAAAAGAAGTACTGAGAGGAAAGTTCATAGCACTACAGGCATTCCTAAAGAAGCTTAAAAAAACTCAAATAAACAACCTTACCCTGCATCTAAAAAACTAGAAAAAGAACAGCAAGTAAAGCCCAGAGGTAGTAGAAGGAAGGAAATAATAAAGATCAGAGCAGAAATAAATGACATAGAGGCTAAAGAAATAATACAGAGGATCAATGAAACCAAAAGCTGGTTCTTTGAAAGGGTAAACAAGATCGATGAAACATTAATGAGATTCACCAAAAAAAAGAAGAGGACTCAATGGCCTGACCTGTGGTGGCGCAGTGGATAAAGCGTCGACCTGGAAATGCTGAGGTCGCCGGTTGAAAACCCTGGGTTTGCCTGGTTAAGGCACATATGGGAGTTGATGCTTCCAGCTCCTCCCCTCTGTCTCTCTCTATCTGTCTCTCTCTCTCCTCTCTAAAATGAATAAATAAAATAAAAATTAAAAAAAAAGAAGAGGACTCAAATAAATAAAATTAGAAATGAGAGTGGAGAAGTAACAACTGACACAACAAAAATACAAAATATTTTAAGAAAATACTATGAAAAACTGTATGCCAAAAAATTAGACAACTTAGGTGAAATGGACAAATTCCTTGAAACATATAATTTTTCAAATGTCAATCTGGAAGAATCAGAAAACCTAAACAGGCCAATTACAACATATGAGATCAAAACAGTTATCCAAAAGCTCCAAAAAAAACCCCCCCAAAAACCCAAAACAACAAAAACCTTGAGCCTGATGGATTCACTGGTAAATTCTACCAAATATTCAAAGAAGAATTAACTCCTATCCTTCTCAACCTATTTCGAAAAATTCAAGAGGAAGGAACACTTCCAAGTTCCTTTTATAAGGTGAACATAATTCTGATTCCAAACCTAGGCAAAGACAATACAAAGAAAGAAAATTACAGGCCAATATTCCTGATGAATTTAGATGCTAAAATCCTCAACAAAATATAAATATTAGCAAACCGGACCCAGCAATACATGAAAAAAATCATATATCATGATCAAGTGGGATTTATTCTGGGGAGGCAAGGATGGTACAACATTCATAAATCGATCAATGTGATTCACCACATAAACAAAAGGAAGGAGAAAAACCACATGATAATTTCAATAGATGCAGAAAAAGCATTTGATAAAATCCAGCACCCATTTATGATCAAAACTCTTAGCAAAGTGGGAATACAGGGAACATACCTCAACATGATACACGCCATCTATGACAAACTCACAGCCAACTTCAAAATTAATGGACAAATATTAAAAGCAATCCCCCTAAAATGAGGAACAATGCAGCGGTGCCCACTTTTACCACTCTTATTCAACATAGTCCTGGAAGTCCTAGCTATAGCAATTAGACAAGAATAAGAAATAAAAGGCATCCAAATTGGAAAAGAAGGAGTAAAACTATTATTATTTGCAGATGATATGATACTGTATATAGAAAACCCTAAAGTCTCAGTCAAAAAACTACTGGACTTGATAAATGAATTCAGCAAGATGGCAGGATGTAACATTAATACACAGAAATGTCAGAAAGAGAAATTAAGGAAACAATATCCTTCATTTTTGCAACAACAAAAAAAAATAAAGTACCTAGGAGTAAATTTAACCAAAGAGGTTAAAGACTTATACTCAGAAAATTATAAAACATTGATAAAAGAAATTAAGGAAGACACAAACAAGCAGAAGCATATACCGTGTTCATGGTTAGGAAGATTAAACATCATTAAAATGTCTATATTACCCAAAGCATTTATAAATTCAATGCAATACCAATTAAAATACCAATGACATACTTCAAAGATATAGAACACATATTCCAAAAAAATATGGAACCAAAAAAGAACACAAATAGCCTCAGCAATCTTGAAAAAGAAGAATAAAGTGGGAGGTATCACACTTCCTAATATCAAGTTATACTACAAGGCCATTGAACTAAAACAGCCTGGTACTGGCATAAGAACAGGCATATAGATCAATGGAACAGAACAGAGAACCTAGAAATAAACCCACACCTTTATGGACAATTGATATTTCACAAAGGAGGTAAGAGCATACAATAGAATAAAGACAGTCTCTTTAACCAGTGGTGTTGGGAAAACTGGACAGCTACCTGTAAAATAATGAAATTAGACCACCAATGTACACTATGCACAAAAATAAACTCAAAATGGATAAAGGGCTTAAATGTAAATATTGAAACCATAAGCATCTTAGAAGAAAACATAGGCAGTAAGCTCACCGACATCTATCGCAGCAATATATTTGCTGATTTATCTCCACGGGCAAGTGAAATAAAAGACAGGATAAACAGATGGGACTATATCAAACTAAAAAGCTTTGTGCAGCTAAAGACAATATGAACAGAATAAAAAGACAAACCACACAATGGGAGAACATATTTAACAATACATCTGATAAGGGGTTAATAACCAAAATTTATAAAGAACTTGTAAAATTCAACACAAGGAAGACAAAAAATCCAATCAATAAATGGGCAAAAGAAATGAATAGATATTTCTCCAAAGAAGACATACAATAACCAATAGACAGATGACAAAATGTTCAACATCACTAATCATTAGGGAAATGCAAATTAAAACAACAACTAGATACCAACCTCACACCAGTCAGAATGGCGCTCATCAACAAAACAATACACAATATGTGCTGGTGAGGATGTGGAGAAAGGGGAAATCTCCTGCACTGCTGGTGGGAATGCAGACTGGTGCAGCCACTGTGGAAAACAGTATGGAGATTCCTCAAAAAATTAGAAATGAAACTGCCTCTTGACCCAGCCATCCCACTTAAAGGAATATATCCCAAAGACACCATATCACTGACTCAAAAGAAAAAATGCACCCCTATGTTTACGGCAGCATTGTTCACAATAGTGAAAATCTGGAAACAGCCCAAGTGTCCATCAGTGGATGAGTGGATTAAAACGCTGTGGTACATATATACAATGGGACTATGAAAAAGAAGGAAGTATTACCTTTTGCAACAATATGGATGGACCTGGAAACTATTCTGTTGAGTGAAATAAGCCAGGCAGAGAAAGAAAAATATCATATGACCTCACTCATTTGAGGAATCCAAGGAACAATGTGAATTGAAGACGGAATTAAACCTGAAGGGAAGGGGGGGAGGGAGTTGTTGGGAGGAGGTAATGGAGATGTTGACGGGAATATGGCAGAAGGGGGATGCTTTTGTGGAGACACTAGAAGCTATGTAAACACAATAGATAAATAAACTTAAAAAAATAAAATAAAACAAAAAATAAAATTACTCATTTACTATCTATTTCATCTATGCTCCTGAACTAAGCAAAATTAGAACTGTTTGCTGAGTTGCTATATTACTTGGTAAAAAATCATAGTTTAAATATTAACTTAGGCCTGACCAGGAGAGGGCGCAGTGGATAGAACATCGGACTGGGACATGGAGGACCCAAGTTCGAAACCCCGACTATGCCAGCTTGAGTGTGGGTTCATCTGGTTTGAGCAAAGCTCACCAGCTTGAGCCCAAGGTCATTGGCTTGAGCAAGAGGTCACTAGGTCTGCTGTAGCCCTCCGGTCAAAGCACATATGAGAAAGCAATCAATGAACAACTAAAGTGCTGTTACTACGAGTTGATGTTGCTCATCTCTCTCCCTTCCTGTAAATAAATAAATATTAACTTAGCATTTAATGGGTTCTGGACATCATTCTTGTTACTATAGATTAGATAGTAAACTAAACAGGAGAAATGTCTTCTCTCAAAGGAGAACGAATTAAATATATACTAAGTTAGAAAGAGGAACGTAGCATAGGCTTTTAGAGTATGGACTCTGAAACCACACTGCCTAGATTTAAATCACATTTCTTTTTTTAAATTTATTTTAATGGGGTGACATTAATAAATCAGGGTACATATGTTCAAAGAAAACATCTCCAGGTTATCTTGTCATTCAATTATGTTGCATACCCGTCACCCAAAGCGGCCCTCTTAGCGCAGCAGGCAGCCCGTCAGTCTCATAAATCACATTTCAAACACTTCCTAGCACACTGCTTTTTTGAAAGTTAGCTTCTTATAAAACATGGATGATAGTATCTACTTCAGAAAGTCATTATAAAAATTAAATAAAATATCATTTTTAAGGAACTGGAAACAATACCAGCATATAGAAAACTCATATAAGTGTTGAATAAAATTTATGTTATATGTTATATTGTAAAAAAGTATATATTACATTAAAAAGATTAAAATCAGGATAACAGGGACTAGGAATAGAGAATGGGGAAGCTATGTGGCAATTTCCAATATGGTGACCAGATAGGCCTAGTGAAAAAGTGACATTTAGAAGAATAAGTTTAAAAAGATTCAAAATACATACTTTTGAAATGAATTTAAAAAATAATTTATAGCATTATAAGAGTGTCTCAAGTTTTGGATAGGACGATAAAAAAGTGAACCAGTAACAAAAAACTAATAAACATGTGAAATGACAGGTAATTTTAAGGAATAAAGAATGAGATTCTGCATGAATATAAAGTATAATGCAGGGGTCTCCAAACTACGGCCCCGCGGGCCACATGCGGCCCCCTGAGGCCATTTATCCGGCCCCCGCTGCACTTCCGGAAAGGGCACCTCTTTCATTGAGGGTCAATGAAAGGAGCACATTGACCATCTCATTAGCCAAAAGCAGGCCCATAGTTCCCATTGAAATACTGGTCAGTTTCTTGATTTAAATTTACTTGTTTTTTATTTTAAATATTGTATTTGTTCCCGTTTTGTTTTTTTTACTTCAAAATAAGATATGTGCAGTGTGCATAGGGATTTGTTCATAGTTTTTTTTATAGTCCGGCCCTCCAACGGTCTGAGGGACAGTGAACTGGCCCCCTGTGTAAAAAGTTTGGGGACCCCTGGTATAATGCTTCCTTCCCTCCCTCTCCACCCACTGGACCAGTGGAACATCCATCAGGAGAAGAGAATAAACCACTCCCCACAGGAGGAAGCTATAATTCAACATTCTCACAGGAGAGAAATTAGCTTTATTTATGGTAAGAAGATGTCCTGGTCAGGAGAGCTGCTAAAAGAAGTAAAATTCCTTTTTTAAAAATTATTACCCTATTTGTGGGAAATAAAAGCATTTTCTTACCTTTATATTCCTGTTATAAAATTAGTACTAAAGTTAATATTTAAATGTAATACATTTTAATTTAATAAATTAGACTTTCATTATTACTCACTATTTTTCATTTATCCTATGTGGGTTAATGCTTTAAACATAATTAGTTCTAAAAAGAATTATAATGATGATAAGGAGAAGGAAAAGAATGATGACAATGGAAGTGATAAGATGGAAAAAGTACTAAGGAATGTAAACAGAAGAAAGAAGAGAAGCAAGCTTGTACCACTGAATTCCTTTGCCAGTATGTTGCTCTTTTTCTTCTGAAATGTTACAGTAATGCATCCTCAAAACAAAACCAACTCTATACATCACTCTATAATATATAATCCTTGATTTGGAAGAATAGGAAATTTCTTTCTATATCCACTAGTATTTGAAAGAAGCTAAAGGTATTAAAGCTGATATTAGCTTTCGTCTCACTGGGCAGAGACCATGTTTTTTCTGCTTGCCTATTCAGCCCTGAGTGATAAATACACTCTTCCAATACACAAGGAATAGATTCTTCTCTGTTCAAATCTTTTGCTCATGAAATAAACCTCCCTGGCACAATGTTTTTCAATAAACATTTAATAAAATGTATCTGGCTTTAAAAATTCACTTATAAAAATTATTAGACACTTGCAGATAATAGAATCAGTCTATCTCAAACATTTTATTTAGTAAAAATAGATTTATAGGTAGAAAGCAAAGGACTAGACAATTTATTTTTAAAAACCACATTAAATAATAGATAAAGCAGAAAGAAAAAATTAAATTTTAAATCTCACTGGCCATTGCAAAAATAATAAAGCGCCTCTATTTCATCTCCTGCATTATTTGCAGATCATATTTTGAATGCCTCTCACTAGTCCAGGCTGAAAATGAAATGAGTTTTACATGGTATTTTTTTTTTAATTCCCATAGATTACTTCACAGGGAGACTATTAAAGTGTTACCAATAATAAGTGAAAGAAATAATCTTACTTCCTTGGAACAGCATTATTTTAAAAATCTGGAAAATAGTCTTTAATTTAAGAAGACAAATATGCAGATTAATCAAGACAGCAAATAATAAGAAATATCCTGAGGCTTATAAAAATATTTTACTAAGGACAGAGAAAGGATATTTCTCCTCCCTTTTCTCTTGGAATTCTCCTCTAGAAAAAAATTTTTTTTTTTTTTGTGACAGACAAGGAGAGACAGAGTGAGGGACAGACAGAAAGAGAGAGAGATGAGAAGCATCTATTTTCTTCGTTGTGGCACCTTAGTTGTTCATTGATTACTTTCTCGTATGTGCCTTGATGGGGGTGGGGGGCTACAGCAGACCAAGTGACCCCTTGCTCAAGTATAAATTGCAAAAAGAAAAGCTTTTTTTATTTTTACCCAGAAATATTTTGATATTATGATTATCAGTGGAAAAATATTTCCATTTCACCTGAGACCAGAATATCTGATGAGTATATTATCAAAATGTTATAGAAGTATAACTTTAAAAGATTAGAAGGACCCTGGCCAGTTGGCTCAGTGGTAGAGCATAGGCCTGGCATGTGAATGTCCTGGGTTTGATTCCTAGTCAGGGCACATAGGAGAAATGACCATCTGCTTCTCCAACCCTTCTCTCTCTCTCTCTCTCTCTCTCTCTCTCTCTCTCTCTCTCTCTCTCTCTCTCTCCCCCCTCATGCAGCCACTGCTTGATTGGTTTGAGCTTTGGCCCCAGGTACTGAGGATGGCTCCATGGAACCTCCGTCTCTGCATTAAATATAGCTCAGTTGTGAGCATGGTTCCAGATAAGCAGAGCATCAATCCTAGAGAGGGGTTGCATGGTGAGTATCAGTCAGGAGACATGCAGGAGTTTCTCTCTAACTCCTTTCCTCTCACTTAGAAAAGAAGAAATAAAAGATTAGGTAATAGTAAGGACCATGAATTACCCTCATCTGATAAAGACATATTTACACAGAATCAATTACCAACTAATTTGTTCATCAGATGTCATTTTTAGTGCCATACTTCTCTGAAGTCACCCATCTTTATGAAGTAGACTGGACACATAGAACCTTAAAGACAGCTTGCTGTCCTTATAGTTTTAGGCCTAAATTAGAGTCACACCAAGTGACATACATGGTTACATTGGGCTTAGTATTTTCAATCTTAGTAATGTAAGTACTAGAAATTAAGAGAAGAATGACAATGCTAGAATACTAGAAGAACAAGCTAATAAAGACAGAGTGAATGAGAAATAATTGACTCATTGGGAAATAAGCTCATCTAAAACATAAATTTCTTGCTTCCTTTCCTCTCAATCTCATCCCAAAACAAGGCCTTTTAGTGGCTACTCCTCTAGCCAGACCCACAATTCTAATGAGACAAGAGAGAAGAGAGTAAAGAAAATACACCATGCAAAGGAGATGGAATTCAAGAAAAAAAATTTCATGTTTCCAATTTTATTAATAATCTATAATCTGTTATAAAAGCCCTCTGATATAAAAATTCTAGTCCCTGTATATTTTATTCTATCATTTACCTTAAATATAGTGTTTTAATAAATAGATTTATAATTTTGACTTACTGATATTTTTCAATGCAAAGATTCTACCTCTGTCAATGGGTTTCAAAGACTGAGAGAGAGAAAAGCGACGTCAAGGGCACGAAAACATACGTAGCAGTGTGCAGGGTCTGAGGGAAAGAAAAATCCAGGTGACTTCCTCCATGAATTGTGACTTTCAGATATTTGAGCAATTCCAGAAAGTGTGTAATTAAAAGGAGGGCATGAAACTGAAGGCACAGTAAGTTAGAGGGAGAGGGATATAAAGGTGAGAATGAAAAAGCTAGACCATAACACTCCTGAGTGGGGGAGCTTTTATATCTCCAACAAATCACACCAATACCTGCTGTTTAAACATTCAACCAGTATTTGTTAAACGAATGGATACAACTGAACACTGTATTATTGTTCACATCAAATGAATACATTAGAAAGATTTAATTGCAAGAAAAATAGACAAACATGAACTAACACAAGCAATAGGATGGCTTGAAAGAATTCTTAGAAAGAATATCAAAGAAAGAAAATGCTGATGAACCATACTCCTAAAATGACAGGAATGAAAATCTATAAAACAATGCCTGGTAAGCATATTCAGAGTATCACTTTACATTAACAAGCTTTGTCTTTGCATTGCTTTGCTCAAAATTCCAACTTAAGGGGCAAATTCCCTTGGCTTAGTTTGCCAGGAATTTGAACTTTAAATAATGATCTAACTAAAATTGTGAGCCAAAGAAGACAAGTTTCCTAGGTAAAAATGCAGGTGCTAATGACAGAAGCTAGAAAATCTATGGAAGTGTACTCTATTCCCTCTCCTGACATTCTACTACATTCTTTAAACAAATTATTTCATTAAATCCTTCAGCTAACCTTTGCAATAGGATTTATATTAAGAAATCTGAAAATAAAAAACAAAAAAAATTTTGTCAGATTATATATATCCTCCCAACTCCACTACACTTACAGTTTCTATAATGTACAATAAGGTAAATACATCAATTTTACCCTCACAGGGAACAGGGTTTGGTGGTGTGTTTTTTGTTTGTTTGTATTTACATGTATTTGTTCACTTTTTCTTCAAACCGCTTTACTGAAGTATGATTGAAATGTAAAGTGTTGTACATATTTAATGTATACAACTCAATGAGTTTGGCGATAAGTATAAACCTCTGAAACCATCGCCATCATGAAGGCTATAGATATATCTATCCATCAACTCCCAATGTTTTCTCCCACTCTTATTATTGTTGTTGTTGTTGTTGTTGTTGTTATCTGTGTGAAGAGAAAACATTACATTTACCCTCTTTGAAAATTTTAAGTATACAATACCATATTATTAGTTGTAAGTACTAGAAATTATCTTGCACATATCTCAGGCTTTAACCATCAGCTCCCATTTCTTCCTTCACCCAGCCCTGGCTAACCACCATTCTACCCTCTACTTCCAAAAATTTGACCATTTTAGAGTCCACATACAAGTGAGCACATACAGTATTTGTCTTTCTGTGTCTGGTTTATTTCACTCACCATAACGTCCTCCATGTCCATCTATAGTATGTTCCTAAAGTCATGGTGCACTTCTGACCGGTCACAGGAAAGCTACAAAAGATGAAAGAAATGTGAAATCTGCACCAAATAAAAGGAAAACCCTCCCAGTTTCTGTAGGATGGTGTGGCAGCATGTGTGCATGCGCAGATGATGATGTAAAACCATGTATACAGCGGAGCAGCCCACGGCCATGCCAGTCGAGATGTGGATGGTACAGAGGAAAGTTCAGTGTGTTCTGTGGCTCGCTAAATTCAAATCTGTGACCAAAGTGCAACGTGAATATCGGCGCATTTATAATGAAGCACCATTACATAGGAATAACATTACTCGGTGGGATAAGCAGTAGTAGGAAACCAGCAGTTTGGTGGAGAAACCCCGTTCTGGTAGGCCATAAGTCAGTGATGAGTCTGTAGAGGCTATACGGGATAGCTACCTAATGAGCCCTAAAAAATCTGTGCATGAGCCCACATTGAACTGCACTGAATAGGTATGAAACTGGGAGGGTTTTCCTTCTATTTGGTGCAGATTCCACATATCTATCGTCTTTTGTTGCTTTCCTGTGACCGGTCAAAAGTGCACCATGACTTTACGGACACACTGTATATTGTCATAAGTAGCAGAATTTCTTATTTTTAAGGCTGAATAATAACAGTATATGTGTATACAATATTTTCTTTTGCTATTCTTCCATCAATGAACATTTAGGTTGTTTCCTTGACTATTGTGAATAATAGTACTACATGACCGTAGGTTAGTTAATATCTTTTCAAGAATCCAGTTTCAAATTCTGATTTCAATTCCTTGGGATATATACCCAGATGTAAGATTGCTGAATCATATGGATCACACGGTGGTTTTAATTTTGACTTCCTGAGAAAACTCAATAATGATTTTCCACAGCAGTTAGACCAATTTACATTCCCACCAACAGAATACCAGGGTTTTCTTTTCTCCATTATCTCAAAAATAATTATTCTTTTTTTTTTTTTACTAGCCTTTGGACAATATGAGGTGATATATATCATTGTGGTTTTTATTTAAAATTTCCTGATGATTTATGATAAAGAGCATATTTTCAAATACCTGTTGGTAATTTGTATGTCATCTTTGGAGAAACGTCTATTCATATCCTTTGTCCATTTTGTAATCAAGTTCTTTGGGTTTTTTGTTTGTTTGTTTGTTTGTTTGTTTTGCTGTTGAGTTTTATAAGTCCTTTATATATTTTAGATATTAGCTCCTTACCATATACATAGTTTGCAAATATTTTATCTCACTCAGTAGGTTGCCTTTCATTTTGTTGATTGTTTCTTAAGTTGTGCAGAAATTTTTTAGTATAATATAATCCCACTTGTTTATTATTACTTTTGTTGCCTGAGCTCTTTGTGTCATATCTGAAAAATTCCTTGAAAAGATGAATATCAAGGGGTTTTATTCCCCTAAGTGTTATTATAGGAGTTTTATAGTTTCACATCTTAGATTTCAATTTTTATTCCATTTCCAGTTGGTTTTCTGTGTATGTTAGAAAATATGGGTTCAGTTCTATTTTTTGGCAATTGGATATTCAGTTTTTCCAGCATCGTTTATTAAAGAGACTTTCTTTGCCTTATTTTGTATTCTTGTAATATGACTAACTTTTTGGCAATGAAAAGTATAAAAATAAATTGAAGAAAACAATATCATAAATAAAAGAAACATTTTATTCATTGCAACAATAATACACTATAATATGATAAATTCATAATAAAAACATTTGTAATATTTTATATTGTAATTATGCTTATATGCCTATTAATTTTTAATAATAATTGTAAGAAAAAAGTACTCATTTAGATACAAATACGTCACACCACACAAAATGAATCAACTCGCATCTATCGAATACAGACATTTACAGATTAGTCTTCCAATATCAAAAAGGAGGACATATAGGAGGACACTTTTTGAGAGAGGACAGAACTTACAAAAGAAGGACTGTCCTCCCTAAAGGAGGAAGATTGGTCATTGTTGGGCAAATAAAATATATACTCCTTTTGTTAAAGATGGCACTGCCTACGTGGAAGCCCGTCGCCCAGGTGATGATATTAGTTGCTCTTCTTGCTTGGTATGGACGTGATTATATTAATATGTGTTGGGGGAGGGCTTTCGCGCCAAAAGATTTTAAAAGGAAGAGAGATTACATTGTTACGGGGGAAGAGTGATTACATTCTAGGAGGAGTCCATGCTGTAGAGAGCAGATAAAGGCCATGTGGAGGAGAGGAGAAGCAGCCAAGATGGTGGAGTGCTGAAGGAGAAGCCAGTTTGTGCAGAGTTTGTGCAGAGAGAAGGAGATGGAGAACAGAGGTGAATAAGGCTAGTGAGCTAGAAATTTTTGAGTCTAGGAAACTCGGACAAGTCAGTAGCTTTGTGAGCACTGAATGAGTGGGTTTTGGAGCCCAGTGTGTGTTTTTACTTGCCCACCAGGTGCAAGCTAGGATTAAAGGTAATGGCCCACCAGTTCTTGGCTCCATTGTTTCTTTACCGACTGTTCGAATCCAATGCAAACCTGCATGGGCCAGGCAACTGTGATGGTGGCTGTGGCTACTGGCCATACAGTCACCTTAATTGGTAACTTTGTTAAAGATTTGTTAATCATATATAAGGATTTCCCACAGGAAGAGCTATCACCTAGTTATGCAGATCCAATCTGTTAATAGCGCCATGCTGGCTGTGTTCTCAAAAATATCATTCTATTTGCTAAGCAATGCCTGTTGAATGCTTTCCACTTTATCAGTCATTGAGTACGACGAGTTGACCCACTCCAAAAAAGGAGATGAAAGATGGAGATAACGGCCTCCACAGATGAGCCGTTCAGTTTTAAAAGCACCAACTAGCACATTTAAACTGCATGGAAAGAAAAGATTTAATTGGTGTCTATGTGAATAGGTACTTCTATTTTCTTTCTTCTCAGAGCCAGCGTAGCATTTTCTTGGCTTTGTTATGTTTTGTTTTAAACCTAGTTATGACCAAATGGTAATGAGGAACAGTGGGTGTCTATCCTGAGGTCATCTTTGTTGAGGAGCCAGGTGTCTTCAACTATTCTTTATAAGGAAGAAGAGAGCCAGCTACTGTTACACACAGAAAGGACTGTTTAGCAGCATACAGGGATGTATGTATCTACAACAGATATTCAGAGAGCACTTGCTTCTTTCACTAACCAACCTTTCCACCCAATTTTACAACACTCCCGACAGATGTTACTGAATTTTATCAAACTTTGATTTATCATTCCAGTGTTTTTTTTAATTAAGCAAACATCTACATATGATCTTCATAATACGTTTCAATTCTTCAGGCTACAAACATAAGTTTCATTTCTTTAAGTTTTGATTTATCTTTCCCCACCATTTTGTATATTCCAACCGTCTGTTCTACTCAATCACCTTTTGACATCTACCTCTATATAAGGTAATATTCCATACTAAGCTAAAACTTCTGCATAACTGCCTAACTACTCCTACCAATGATAGGCCGCCCCATACCCTCCTTCCTCCCCTAAATGCCTTTAAAATTGCTGTACTGCCTGACCAGGCAGTGGTGCAATGGATAGAGCATCGGACTGGGATGCGGAGACCCAGGTTCAAAACTCCAAAGTTGCTGGCTTGAGCGTGGGCTCATCTGGTTTGAGCAAAGCTCACCAGCTTGGACTCAAGATCACTGGCTCGAGCAAGGGGTTACTCAGTCTGCCATAGCCCCACGGTCAAGGCACATATGAGAAAGCAATCTATGAACAACTAAGGTGTCGCAACAAAAAACTAATGATTGATGCTTCTCATCTCTCTCCGTTCCTGTCTGTCCCTATCTATCCCTCTCTCTGACTCTCTCTCTGTCTCTGTAAATAAATAAATTAATTAAATAGAATAAAATTAAATTAAATTAAATAAATAAAATAAAATTGCTGTACCAACCATAAACCGGGGTGCTCTCCCTTACGAAATAGCCCGGCAGGTTTTCTCTCGATAAAGCCTGTTACACTGGTCTTTCGGACTCTGATTGATTCTATCACTTCTTATATGTGTTTATTTTCTTTAATTTTTTCACTTAAAATGATATTTGGAGAATTTTCTTATTTCTTTTGACCTCTGCAATTACATTTAATTTTCACACTGCATGAGACTTCATTATAATTCAAGTGTATCCCCTTAAAGAAATGCATATATTCAAAATTTTTTTGCTGTTACAAATTATGCATGGGAAATATTTTGGTACATATTTTTACATTTATAGAGCTATATCTTCAGGGTAGGTTGCTGGAAGTTGAAGTGCTGGGTAAAAATTAAATGTAGACGTAAATGTTAAATATCAATTCCTTCCATGGAGATGGTGCCATTTTAGACTCCCACCAGCATCACGTGACACTCTCGCTTCTCCACAGTGTGTTATCAAACCTCTGTATTGTGGCCAATCCTACACTTGAGTTTTAGTTTTAGTTTCTATCTTATTATTATAAGTTAGGTAAGGAACATTTTCATATGTTTAAAACTTACTTGTATTACTTTTCTATGAACTGTTTATTGTCTAAACTTTTACTAAGCTTTTTTATCCTTTTTTCTCTCAATTTTTAAGTTATCTTTACATATAAAAAAGCTTAGTTCTTTATTTAAAAATATGCAAACACATATGCAAAAATATATATGCATAGACCCTGGTTGGTTAGTTTAGTCGGTTAAGAGTTCCGCCCTAAAATGACAAGGTTGTAGGTTGGATCTCTGGTCAGGGCACACATGGGAAGCAACCAAAAAATGCACAACTGAGTGGAACAACAAATGAATGTTTTCCTTCCTCTCTCTGTTTTTCTAAAAAAAAAAAAATCAATAAAAATTAAGCCCTGGCTTGATAGCTCCGTTGGTTGGAGCGCTGTCCTGGAGTATAGAGGTTGCCAGTGTGATTCCTTGGTCAGGGCATATACAGGGACATGTAGATGTTCCTGTCTCTCCCTCTCCCTGCCTCTCTCTCTCAAAAAATAAAATACATATACATATATATACCTATTTCTCACTTTGTCTTTTGCCTTTGTTTATGGTAGATTATGTGATACAAGATACAAGTATATTTTATTATATATTGTCAAATTTGTCAATATTTTCCTTTGCTGCTTCTGGATTTTGGATCATAATGAGAGGTTCTCTTTTTCACATTTATTTATTTATTAAAAATTATTTTTGAGAGAGAAAGGAAAGAAAGAGACAGAAACATCAACTTATAGTTTCACTTATGTATGCATTCATTAGCTGAATTTTGTCTGTGCTGACCAGGGATTGAACCCACAACCTTGGCATGTCAGGGTAATGATCTAACCAACTAAGTTGCCAGTTCAGGGCCTCATAAGAGGTATTACCCATAGTCCACAGAAATTCACTCAGTGTTTTCTATTATTTATGTTTCCAGAGTTATTCTTCCAGGTTTTTTTTGACAGTTATCCTACCATACATTGAAGAACAGAGTTTCAATATTATTTTGAAATACTTGTATTTCTTTTCTATGAACTATTTACTGTCTAAACTCTTAGACATTGAAATATCAGTGACTATTTGAGATGATGTCTGTAACATATACTATAATTTTATGACTACTTTGGGGTTTCTGCATTCATGTGCTAAAAGTATACTCTTTTAACTAAAAATGCTAGATGCTATTTTAATTAATTTTAATAGCTGATTTAATTACTCTTTCTTCCAAAATAGCTTTTTACAACAATTTTGTCACTAGTAATTACTTGTTTTTCCATATGAACTTTAGAATCAATATCTCTATTTTCATACTAAAAACACCCTGATAATTTAATTGGAATGACATTAACTTTTATTGACTTTAGACAAATTAACATCACAGTATGGCTTGTTAGCTCAGTTGGTTAGTGTGGTGCTGCTAATATCTCTGAGATAGTTTATCATCTTATCCTCTCTCTTTTGTTTAAGCCCACTTCTGTGTCTTTTAGGAGTATTTTATAGTTTTCTTCATTTTGGTTTTATACCTATTTTAATAAGTATGTTCATAGAACTATTAGCTTGGGAGACTATCTTTTGATTGTAATGGGTTTTTCCATAAATTATACCTTCTAATTTGCTATTATTTTATATATATGAGGACCATGGTAGGATTCTCTGGAGAAACAGAACCAGTAGGATACATATATAGAGAAAGATTTTAAGAAATTGACTAACATGATTATGGAGGCTGACAAGTCCAAATTCTAATGGGCACATTAGAAGATCAGGGAGCCCAAGAAGAGGGAGTTGTAGCTTGAATCAGAAGGCAGTCACCTGGAAGAATTCCCTCTTCATCAAGGGAGACCAGATTTTTTTCTATTAAGGACTTCAATTGACTGAATGAGGCCCAGCTACATTATGGAGGTCATCTGCTTTACTCAAAATCTACAGATTTAAATACTACCCTCATCCAAAAGATACTTTCACAAAAATATCTAGAATAATGTTAGACCAAATATCCGGGCACTGTGGCTTTAGCCAAGTTGACACATAAAATTAAACATCACAATGCCTTTCATTTTAAAATATTAGTTTTATATTGATACTCAATTTCATATCCCTCTCTTTCTTGATACCCCTCCACATACCATCTCTCTCACTTTTCACCACCTTCTCCTTTTCTTTGATTTTCTGTAGCTTCCCAGATAAACTATCACTTTTGCAAAAAGAAGTAGTTTTACCTTTCTAACTTGCATGCCTCCAATCATTTTCTTTTATCTGATTTTATTTTTAATATCTTCAACATAGTATTAAAAACTGCAGGAATAATGATCTTCATTTCCTTTTTCTCTGAATTTGACAGAAATTGGACTAACATGTGCTATTATTTAAGGTATAGATTATTCATATTGGAAAATCATTGAGACAATTACTCTTTGATTCAGTGTTTTTATTAGAAAAAGTTATTCAATTTTGTGTAGAACTTTTTATGAAAATAATATGATAGTTTTCTCTTTATATCTATTTAAAACATGAATTGCAGTAATAAATTTTTGCTCTGTGTTCCATCCCTGGAATACAAAAATAAATCTTAGTTAGTCATTATTTATCTATGTTAATGTGTTTCTCTCTATTGGCTAATGCTATTTTATATCAAATATCTGCATCAATATTTGTACATCTAAGAAGGTCTGTTATCCTTAGTTTAGCTGAAATATTGATGTTTCATTTCTGCATCGGTTAAGATCTATTTGAAATCAGAAACCATTCAACAAATTTCAAATCAAAGGAATTTAATGTATACTCAGTTGTATAATTTGAAAGGATGAGAGGGACAAATGAGAAGGTAACTACTAAATATTAGTTACTACTGCAATTCAGTAAGCAATGTTACTGCCAGCTCTGTGTCACAATCCTAACAGCTGCTGTTGGAGTCAAGTTGCCTGATATGGAATCCATAAGCCTGCGTGTCCAGGCTACCAGTGCTGTTGCTGGGACCCACACCACCTGCACAGGAAATAAAGAGCCAGCATTCCCAGGCTCCCATCACTGTTTGCAGCTGTTGTCTGCCGCTCTTACCATTTTCACCCTGTTATTGTCACTACTGTTCTCAAAGCTAGAAAAACCATGAAAAAAAGGAGGAAGAATCACTTCTCCACATACCATTTGTAGAGCCTAATTAAAGATCATTTAGCTTGAGAGTCTGGGAACTGTAGTTTGTGGGGCTCCAGACTCTACACCAAGGGTCCCAAAACTTTTTACACAGGGGGCCAATTCACTGTCCCTCAGACCATTGGAGGGCCGGTCTATAAAAAAAAAACCAACTATGAACAAATCCCTATGCACATTGCACATAACTTATTTTAAAGTAAAAAAACAAAATGGGAACAAATACAATATTTAAAATAAAGAGCAAGTAAATTTAAATCAACAAACTGACCAGTATTTCAATGGGAATTATGCTCCTTTCACTGACCACCAATGAAAGAGGTGCCCTTCCAGAATTGCGGTGGGGGCCAGGTAAATGGCCTCAGGGGGCCGTACGCGGCCCGCGGGCTGTAGTTTGGGGACCCCTGCTCTACACTATAGAGTAGTTCACAGAAAGGCAGAAACAGGGCTGAGAACTCGGAGAGCTTACTGCATGTGAGGAATTTAGAAAATTTCCTTCCCTCACCCCAAATTAACAAGGGGAATTTAAGTAATACTTTTATATCTGATCTTTGAAGCCTTATCTAAGCCAACTGTTTATTAGGGGGTAGCTTTTTGGTTATATATATAATTTGGTTATATATAAAATATATATATTACATAAAATATATTTAAATTTTATATTATATATAATTTAAATTTTAGGTGAATATTTAATAACTTTATATTTACAAATACAAAAATGAAGCCAATTTCATTTTAAGGGAAAAAACCAGTAGCTAGGAATACACTCTACATATAAATATATATGATAAAAAATTGGGATATTTACAATTCTTTTCTGGAGTCAGACTTGGTAAACTATATTTTTCCTAGAAAATTTTCTATTTCAGATTTGTTTAAATAGAATTAACCTAGATGCCCTTATATCATGTTTTGGCATGCAGAAAGTTATTTGAAGTAATTCTTCCTCCCCAGTGTTCCTACATATTTAGAGAAGCCATAGAAAGATAATTAGGAAATATGTAGATTTTCCCTACTTAAAATTTTAGATGAATATTTAATATCTTTATACTCACAAATACAAAAATAAAGTCAATTTCATTTTGAGGGAAAGAACCAGTTGTAAAGAAATACACAATTAACAATGGTTTTAGTGATTGGCTAGTAATTTAGTCATGAGAGGAATAGGAAAGAAATAAATCTAGTTAAACTGTAACCTTGCACCTTCAGCCAAATAAAATGCAGATGAATTATAAGGTAATATGTGCAAGAGATAGGGGGAAGGAAAGACAGAGAACAGATACTGACGCAGCTCGATACATTAACTAAAAATAATTAAAAGCTTGTATAACTTTAAAAATATAGATTACCTTTTATAACCTGGAAGACAGAAATAAGAGATTATTTGTTGCAAAATGTTCAGAAAACAGATTAAGTAGATTTTATTTTTAAAGAAAATAACTCCATGTTTTAAAAAGAAGGAATACTTTGCAAAGAAAGTTTAGACCTGCAGTATTTTACCTACTGGGTCTTATTTTGTGTTTTGGAGAAACGTGGTCTGTTAACGATGATCAGGATAGGCTATCCTTATGGTGGAAACTTCTGTGCTTCTGGGCTTGATTAAAAAGTTTAAAGTAGCCTGACCTGTGGGGGTGCAATGGATCAGTGTTGACCTGGAATGCTGAGGTCGACAGTTCAAAACCCTGGGCTTGCCCCGTCAGGGCACATATGAGAAGCAACTACTACGAGTTGATGTGTCCTGCTCCTCTGCTCCCTTTCTCTAGCTCTCCTCTCTAAAAATCAATAAATAAGATCTTTAAAAGATAGCTCTGGCTTATTATTATTATTTTTTTAATTTTGAACTCTACAGGAAGGTGGGGGAACTTGGAAATATTTCTCTTGGACAGATGTGGGGTTTTTTTTAAAAAAAGTTTATTTATTTGTTGAGTTGTGTGAATTATTCAATAAATAAAAATATTGTGAAATCTACATTAGCAACTTTGAAAGACAACCGGTCACAGAATATTTACATGTAATTTATTTACTCTATTAATCTAGTATTAGAGTTTTTAGAATGTGTCCCAAGGTAATAATCCATATGGTAAAATACTGCATGTATAGTAATTGGCTTAGAATTAATATCTGTAAAAAGTTAGGAAAAAGAGAATAAGAATTTTTAAAAAGCAATTACAAGAAGGTAGATATTTGATCAATTATCTATAAGTACCGTAGTCTGTTGTACATGTGTTAATAAAATTCTTTAAAAGAATATAAAATTTTATTTTATTTTTTATAAATAAATTTTTATTAATTTTAATGGGATGACTTCAATAAATCAGGGTACATATATTCAAAGAAAACATGTCCAGGTTATCTTGTCATTCAATTATGTTGCATACCCATCACCCAAAGTCAGATTGTCCTCCGTCACCTTCTATCTAGTTTTCTTTGTGCCCCTCCCCCTCCCTCTCCCCCTCTCCCTCCTTCCCTCCCCCCCCCCCAACCACCACACTCTTGTCCATGACTCTTAGTCTCGTTTTTATGTCCCACCAATGTATGGAATCATGCAGTTCTTGGTTTTTTCTGATTTACTTATTTCACTCCGTATAATGTTATTAAGATCCCACCATTTTGATGTAAAGGATCCAATGTCATTATTTCTTATGTCTGAATAGTATACCATAGTGTATATGTGCCACATCTTCTTTATCCAGTCTTCTATTTTTTTTACAGTGATTAAAGCCTTCTTGGCCAATACAGCAAGAATCCATAAAAGAGTAGTGTCCTTAACATGTTCACCAAGTCCAAGTTGGCACCAACACCATTCCAAATCCCTGCAAATGCAACCAACCTCAGTTCAGTCTGTTAGGAGCTGTCACAAGGAGCAGGAGTCCAGGAAAAGTCCACATCCAGGAAAAGTCCGCATGGCACTGCAATTGTTGTCACAATTCTGTACTTTGCAGCTCACGTCC